>NC_080543.1:110077824-110357824 GCF_028640845.1 Ahaetulla prasina | reverse complement strand
ATACCAGGCTTTGAAAAGGCAAGAAATGACCTTTTGAGGTGCGTCAGTTTGAAAGAGAGGGGCAAGTGAAGGTGAAATTATAGAAGTTTGCCAAAGCGCCCCCCGCCCCGCAACATTTTGCAAATGTTGCAAAAGACCCGCCACCCGGGGGTCTCCCATGGAGGCTACTATGCCCAGTTGAAAAGCAGGGAGCTCTTTGGAAGCCCCCTCTCTTTTCTCTCCAGAAAGCGAACGTTTCGGAATCTCAGCCACTTGCGGCGTTCTCTAACGGAATGTTGGGCTCCGGACGTTCTCTTGTGGAATCCTCGCCTCCTCGGCGTTCTTTCCAGAGAACTCCAGTCTCTTTCGAAAGGGGGCCTTAATCCCAGTGGCATCCCGGACGGGTAGAAAGGGAAAGGGAAAAGTCTCCTAGGAAGCAACGCGTGTCTTTTGGGAGACTGAGATTTAATTCCAAACAAACAAACAAACAAAACAGAAACCCAAAACGACAAAGCGTGGTTTAGTCTACGAGGTACACGTGGATTTTAGGGTCTCCCCGCGTTCTGCCTCGGAACACGTGGTTGGACGGTTTGTTCAAGATAAAAAGCAATCGTGGCCTAGCTCTGAGACAATCAGATATGTATGTATATTAAAAATTAAAAGAAAATTAATGAAAGAAAAATCGGGGGGGAGGGGTTACTATAGGAAATTATAACCGTGTGAATCAGTCGAGAATTTGGCCGCTTTCCCCAACGGAATGCAGAAAGGAAAAGTCACAATCGGCAATCGAGATACTAAACCGATTCACTTTTTGCAGCTCTAAATTTAATGAAACGGGAATAAGTCAGGCTGCGTTCCCTTGGACTTAGTTCCGAATAAAAACATCTAGCGAACCGGGCTGTTTAATTGAAGATAAACTTTTCTATTAACGTTTTCATGGAGCTACCAACTCCTGCTGGACAGAAAATAAAAGATTTCCATTTGGCTGTAATCCGGAATAAAGCTTTCCTTGCTAGAGAAACTTTACCTTCTCTGCACACACAAGATCACAAAGCAAGAGTGTGGGGGTTTGCAATTGTGTATTATTTGAAGCCCTAATGTATGCAGTGGATTTACTTTCTAACCCGCGCAGACTCTCCTAGGGCAAGTTGATTATCTGAATCCGTTTCTGTTCTCTGCCTAGGTTTGATTCTCCAGCCCCGAAGGGGGATTAGAAACGCCACTTTAGCGGGCGCTGAAGAGGCGTTTGCGGGACAGGCAGGAAAGGCGCTCGTTTCATCACTGGAAGAGTTACTAATAATACCCAGGCGGGCGGGGAGCGGGGTCCAAAGCAACAGGTTGCTTGCATTAGTGCCGGGGAGAAGTGGAGAGCAAAGCTCAAGAAACCTGCGAGGATGGGATTTCTCGAGATCAGCGGGAAGTTCCCTGTAGAGAAACGTTGGCTGCCACAAAGAGGGGTGGAGGTGGAGAGCCTGAAAGGATTTAATTAACCGTGTCAGGGCTAATTACCCCTGGACTGCCCGAATTAGTTTTGCATAATCTCTCCAAACCATATGAATTCACTTAGAACCTGCAAAAAAGAAAGAAAAAGAAATGCGGGAGACAACAGAAAGAGGATCATTTTAATGAGCTGAACTAGGCCATGAAACATTCCGCCAATCTATCTTCGCCCGCCTCTTGCCCCCCACCCCACCCCCTCACCAGTTAAAGTGCACCTAGGGGAGAGAAAGTGTGTTTTGCACGCCCACGGAAGACGATGAAGGGGAGCAGAAATACTTTCCAACAGGCGCTAGCGAGAAGATCAGACCAAATAAGAGTCTGCCCAGTGGCCGGGGCTTTGGCCTCGAGGTCTTGGTACCTTGTGGATCCCCCCTATTTGCCTGAATCAAACCTCATGAATCCGGGGCTCTGCCACTCTGTTTCCCACGTGAATGACGAACAAGTCGGCCACCACGAAAGGCTCTGGCACTTCAGGAAACTCCTTCCCCAAGTAGGCCACTGTCTCTCGGGGAAACTTCCCCACCCTCGAACTAAACTTCCCAGCAAGAGTGCAAAGGATGGCAGTCTGAAGTGCCGGGGCTCTTCCCAGGGGAAGAGGTCAGCCTGACAAAGAAACCAGTGGCAGAATCCTAGGCATATGTCACTCCTGTTCTGGATTCAACGACCACCACCACCCCTCCGCATATCTGCCCTTCGGGGCTTCACATTGGTCAGGGTGGCTTTTAAATCTTTTGGGGCCTAACCCTGAAGAATCTGCAGTAGAGGGGGGACCTTTAAGTCCAGAATAAGATCTTGGTGAACATAAGAAACCACCCAAAGACACCTGAATAAATCATGCGGGTTTGTGAAGCTCTTTGATAGTGTGGGGTGGGGGTTGTGGTGGTAAAGAGCAGTCAAACAAGTTTTTAGTCTGAAGAGATTCTGTGGAAACCAGCCCCAAGTTGGCTGTGTATCCGAGCCAGTTCATGAATGCTGATTCTTTTTAATCTCCTTTCCCTTTTCAAATGATAACAGAAGTATTTTTTTTAAAAAAAATCGTCTTTCCCATTCACGATTTCAAATGGGATAAATCAGGCAACAATGGTCTGATTTAGATTTCCTAGTCAATCCATTCAAAAGTGAAACAAAGCCCGCCTTTGGAGTATACCTTACATTTCCCCTGGCCTAGGCAGGTAAGGGCAATTGAGATTAGCATCTTGTAAGTAACTCAACAAGAAATAGAGGATTTTCTCTTTTCCCTGCTTCAGGCTTTTATTTAAACTCTTTGTTCCAAAATGAACAGAGTGGTTAAGTCGGAGTCTAATTGTACAGATATAGCTTAGACGTCTAATTTTAAATTAGAGCACACCAGCAAACTCATTTATATACGTCAAATGTTAAAACCAATACTTAAAAAAAACTTTTTTCCAAAAAACTTTATATTACAGAAAGAGAAAGAAAGAAAGAAGAATGAAAGAAAGAATCCCTAAGTACTGTTTAAGCAAGTTGATTCACAAACATTAATTCCAAATATACACATTACAAAAGTAAAAGTAAAATTGTTGCGATGGAGGGAATTGTTTAAAATGAGCTTGATTCCTCCTCCAAAAAAAATCATTATTTGCAACTGAATATTTATGCTTTTATTAAAAAAATAAAGATTTCTCCCACCCACCCAAGCGGAGTGACTGCCAATCACATGAGAACACCCGATTTTATTTTTTTTTAAAGGTGATGGAGTTAGGGAGGGGGGGGAAAAGGGTAAGTGTCTTCTCTTAAACACGCAGGACTGAGATACATTGACATCATAATAAATATATTATTTCCCTCAAATAGGAAGTCCGATTTAAAAAAAGAAAGAAAGAAAGAAAAGCCTCGAACTCAAATGGCAACCAGGAAAAGTGACTCGCAGTTTTGACTGACTCGCAGCCGTCTGAATCTGACTCGAGACGTGAGGGTGAGCCTTACGGATTTTATTCCCCCCTCTCTTCCTTCGTCGGCTCGGAAGCAAAGTCCCTTTGAAGGCAGCCAGACCTAGCATCGAGCCAATGTGGGCGTAGGATCGCAGCCAAAACCCAAAACCCACAGTTCTCAAATAATATAGCCTTAGACCTAAAGTTCTCACGGACAGGTATACATTTTACAAACTTCAGGTGAGACGTGTGGATGGCAGGAGGAAGAGCGAGCAGCCGGTTTTCTCTTCTGGGGAGGGTTAAGCGCCTCCTTGCTACTTCTCTGTCTTGTATAAGGGCTCTGCTTTTGGTACGGGCGGGGGTACCAAACTCTCTTTCTGCTCAGTAGCATCCAGACAGATCGATACCGATTGAAAAGAAATCCTCGCGAATACGTTGGGGCCGGGGTGGGGACTTGGCTAGCATATACTCGGAACTGCGGGTCAGGGTAGGACGTGGGTTTGGGGGCGAAGGAGAGGAAAGCGGGCAGGGAGGGTGGAATCATGGAACGGAAAGCAAAGCAACTCCCAAGGTCGTCGGAAGCGGGTCTTGCAAGTTGGCAAGGCGGGATCTTCCCGGAAAGCAAACTTCGAGGAAGCAGCGACTTCTCGGCCCCTCCGGCCATGCCGGGGAGGAAGCCGAGTGGTCACCAGCGTAGGTTCCCGTCTCCGGAGCTACAGAGAGGGCGAGCCAAGCGCCAGGCTGCGGGCTTCTCGCGGGGAGCCAGGCGGGGCTGACGGCCGGCGCTCTACTTGCGGCTGCAGTCCGGGCCCCGCGAGGCCGCCCGGCTTTTCTCGGCCTCGGGCTCCTCATCGGGGCGCTGATTGTCATAGGGCCGCGGCGTAGGCCGCCGCCGGGTAAGGGTCCAGCTGTGGTTTACCCATGCCGGGCAGCAGGATGTAGGCCAGGGGCGGCTGGAGTCCCGGGCCGGGCCAGCCGCTGCAATTGCAGGGGATCATGTAGCCGGGGTTGCCGGGGGACGGGTGCGAGTGACTGTGGCCCCCGCTGGCCGCGGCGGCGGCGGCCGCTGCCGCGGCGGCGTGGAAAGCGCCTCCAGCCGTCGGGTAAGCCAGCGAGGAAGCGGCGTAGGGCAGTCCGGCCGCCGAACCGCCGCCGCCGCTACCGGCCCCGGAGCCCGCCGAGGACGAGATCTCCGCTGCCATTTTCGAGCCCAGGTCGAGCAGCGAGTAAGGGCTGCCCGCTGCCGCGGCTGCAGCCGCTGCCGCCGCCGCCGCAGCAGAGGGAGGGAAGAAGACGCGGGCGGCCGCAGCGGCAGCGGCGGCGGCTTTCTCCGGGTTGGCCAGGAGAGCTTCGTGGCCGTGGAGGGCGCCGGCTTTGAGCCCCGGGTGATGCGGTCCGAGGGGGTGGACGTGGGGGTCGGCGACGTCGGGCAAGCCGTAAGACATCACCGGGAAGGCGAACTTGTCCTTCTTGAGGAGCGTCTTGGGCTTCCGCCGCGGCCGGTACTTGTAGTCCGGGTGCTCCTTCATGTGCATGGCCCGCAGGCGCTTGGCCTCGTCGATGAAGGGCCGCTTCTCGGCCTCGCTCAGCAGCTTCCACTCGGCCCCCAGCCGCTTGGAGATCTCCGAGTTGTGCATCTTGGGGTTCTCCTGGGCCATCTTGCGCCGCTGCGCCCGCGACCACACCATGAAAGCGTTCATGGGCCGCTTCACGTGGTCCGCCGGCTTGGCCATGCCCGCGGCGGCGGCGGCGGCGGCGGCAGCAGCGCCCAGCCCGTCGCTGCGAGCCACCCGCAGGAAATCAATGGTGGCTGCGGGGCCGGATCCGAGGTTGCCTCCCCCACCCTCCTCCTCCTCGCGGGGGGGCGATCCTCGCACCGTCGTCTTGACCGTCCGCTCTTCTGCCGTCGAGGCTCTCCGCCCCGCGCCGTTCAGGGAAAGGTGAAGGTAGCAGAAAAGTCCCTTTGGGAAAAAAAAGAAAAAAACTCAAGTCCTCCCTCCGGCCTCTGTTTTGCTCTGGGAAGGGAAGAGCGTTCGGCAGCCGCCCGGATGAGAGTGCCGCCTCCGCGAGGAACGAGAAAGCCGGCTTCGATCGGGCCGAGGGACTGTCGGGGAAGATGCAGCTCAATCCTCGGCCGAGTCAATCCAGATTTTTCCACGGACGCCCCACGCGGAGTTGTCCCGCCCCAGGGCTGGTTGCTCTCTTTCTCTCCAGGCCGGCGGCACCTGTCCCGCTTCGCTCCGTGCTAAAGTCTCCGGCTACTTGGAGGAAGCGAGGAGGCGCCCTTCCCCGCCTGCCATGGCCGAGTTGCCCTGGAATCAGGCGAGGAAGCCGGGCGCTCCTCCCCTCCGCCTGCTCCCGGCTTTTCTTCCGGATTTCCCCGCGTGATTCTCCCGGGCGCCGGCTTTTCCGCTGGGGGTGGGGGTGGGCGGGTGGAAGCGATCGTCTCGGCCGCAAGGATGCAGTGGCGCTCGGCTTCGCTGACTCCGCTTTTCTCCCGCCGTCCTTATCTTAGGCTCCGCCGACAAAGTTGCCGCAACTTTTTCTCGCCGATCCTCTCCGGCTGCGCCGCTTCTACACCCGCCGCCTCCCCCCCACCAAACTTGCGATCGCGGGGCTGGCGGGGCCGAAGGGCGAGAAAAATAGAACTTTTAAAGGCGAAGGAAGCGAGCGGTTCTGGCAGGGCAGGCGCGGAAGCCCAAGCCGGCCGTAGACATTGCTAGCGCGATCCGAGCGGCTTCTTCCCCGGCTGTCTCCGCCGGCTGTCTCCGAGAAACGGCCGCTGCGCGCGCTCTGTTTGCAAAGGCATTAAGCTTGCCTATTTGATGCATGGCCACTGTGTGTATCTGAGGGCAGGGGAGGGGAGGGGGAGGAGGAGGGAGGGGGAGGAGGGAGGAGGCAGGGTGACAGCCTAGTGAAGGGGCGGTGCCGCCAGAACCTTGGCTCCTCCCCTCCGGTCCTGGCTCCCATTGATTAAATGTGAGCGCATTTCCGCCTCCCATTCAGTAAAGCGCAGGGCGGGCGGGAGAGCGGGGATGGAGGTAACGCTTCCCCTGCCTTTTCCCGGACAGTCGGGCGCATGCGCGGTTTGCCGCTTTCACCTTTTTAAGACCCTGGTTCTCCGCTCCCGTTTTCAGCCTTTCGACTTGCGCCAGAGACCGAAACCAGGGAAAGTTCCTGGCTGTCCCGGCCAGGCACTGAAAACGGCAGGAGGGAGTTGGGGTGCGGGTGGAGGGCGTTTGGACGATGCTGGTTTCGGTTCTCGCTTTTCATTTCGTCTCTTCCCTGGCCAGACTGCCGATTTTGTAAGGGGGCGGCGCGAGAATCCCCACGTCCCGGAGGAAGCGAAGAGTTGATGCCGTTTATGTCAAGTCCAAATTTGGCGGAGTCCTTAGATGGGCTTGGCCGCGATAAGCCTTCATCAGGCTGGGGAGGGGGGGAGATTCGTCTCCCTTGATGGCTCGGACTCAAAAGGCAGAAGCCACCCAGAGTCCTTTAGGGCAGGGGTCTCCAACCTTGGCCACTTTAAGTCTGGAGGACTTCAACTCCCAGAATTCCCCAGCCAGCTTTGCTGGCTGGTGAATTCTGGGAGTTGAAGTCCTCCAGGCTTAAAGTGACCAACGTTGGAGACCCCTGCTTTAGGACACGGTTCACCAACCTTTCAGACCTCAGGGACCACTAAATTCATAATTTTAAATCCCGCGGGCCACCAATATGATTTTTTTTTTAAAAAAAGATAAATAATATTTAGTGCCATATAAGAAATGCAAATAATTTTCTACGGACCACCAACATTTTCTCACGGACCACCAGTGGTCCGTGGACCTCTAGTTGGTGACCGCTGCTTTAGGGCAGGGGTCCTTAACCTATCCCAGACACTGGTCCACGCAAAATAGCGAAGATGCAGGCAGCGCATGAAACCACGCCCCCTTCACTCCAAGTGAGGACTCACTCCGCGGGACCTGGTCCCTGGTGGTGCCCGAAAAGTGTGGGGGGGGGCTGCTGGTTTAGGGGAAAGGTCGGAGAGTAGACACCCCGGAGTCCGGTCCGTTGGCGATGAGACGCCAGGCAACAAAAAAAAAAAGGGGGGGGGGGATACTAGGCAGGGAAAGAAATGCTTACTAAGCAAATAGGAAGGTCCCGCCCACTCCAAATATTTCTCAAGCGCGGAGCGGCTGAGGCTCGCCTGTCTTGCTGATCTCGCTCGCCCCGTTACTGGGCTCGGTCCTTACTGGCTCGTCCGGCAGAGATCTCGCCGCGCCCGGCTTGAACTTACCCTGGCGAGGCGAAGAAGCATCGATGAAAGGGGTGGGAGATTTCGGGGTGTCTCCAGACGCGAGACCTCTCTCTTTTTTTTTTGGCCCGCAATGCCGCTGACTAGGATAAAACGAAGCGGTAGCTGCGTAATGGGGAGGGGATCAAAGCCAGCCGCCCTCTGGGGCTCCCCAGGAATAGAGAGAGCGGGCGAGGCTTAAAGATCCCCAAACGCTCAGTGGAGGGATAAGCCAAGCGCGTTTCTTCTCCGCTTCTTCCCCGCGTGGCAGCCTTCCTTCCAGGGGTTTCCCCTTTTTCCATCACGAACTCGGCACCTCGGGTGAAAACTTAGAACTTTAACTTGGAACAACTTGAAACCCTTCTCTGCCAACGAGGGTCCCCTAAATATAGTCGCTAGGATGTCCAGTCCCTGTTAAAAATAACACAAACCGGTTATTTGTCTTTTATAATTCAGGCTACTATCAAAAGGCGTTCCGTGCACGGATTTGTACCTTGCACAACCCCAGAGTTGGTTTAACCTTGGTTCGCACGGTGCTCTAAGCCCTCCAAATTACGAAACTATAGTGGCTGGATTCACATAACAGGCTATGTCCCAAATGTCTATGGAGATTCTCACACATCCAGGTCATGGTTTAGGTCGGACAACCATGATCTGGATAACTGAGAATCTCTCTAGACATAACAGGCTGAGCTAAACATCCCAAGGATCAATACAACGTCAGAAATTAATCCGTTTAAGTTCATAAACGTGTCTGGAACCACATTCTTGGGCACTTCCATTCCGATGACCATGAAATCCAGTGTCAGTTGAGGTTTCTACCTCATCAGATTGCCTATCCCGTGAGAATGGTACTTTGTCCGGCACAGCTGAGACCCTTGTGAGTTCGCCGTAGGGGCCGAACGATGCTGCCAAAACATGTCCAGGGAGGAAAGAAGCGTCCCATCTGAAGTTGCTTCCGGCCTTTTGGAAACGAAATTAATTAGGACTATTTTTTTACAGAAGGGCTATATGGGGGGGAATATATGGTGGGGCCCGCCAGGTATGGTTAGAAAAGTCAAGTTGGAGGCCACGAGGGTGTGATCGAACCTCCAATATTCCTGTTTACCTCAGTGGTGGGTTTCAAATTTTTTTACTACAGGTTCTGTGGGTGTGGCTTGGTATGCTTGGCATGGCTTGGTGGGCGGGGCTTGGTAGGCGTGGCAGGGGAGGGATACTGTAAAATCTCCACTCCCACCCCAATCCAGGGGAAGGATACTGCAAAATCCCCATTTCCTCCCAATCAGCTGGGACTTGGGAAGCGGAAAATAGATGGAAGTGGGGCCAGTCAGAATTTTTACTACCGGTTCTCCGAACTACTCAAAATTTCCACTACCGGTTCTCCAGAACTAGTCAGAACTTGCTAAAACCCTCCTCTGGTTTAGGTGCAAGGCAGCTTCGACCGCCCTCGTGACCGCCATTTTGACTTTTTTGACCAACTCCCGACCTGCAGCAGCAGCAGCGACGCCTGAGCCCGAAAGAGGGGTCATGTCGATGCTGTGGATCCCCGGCGCGAAAAGTCTCCAGGGTCGGCCCCGGAGCATCAATTCAAATGCCTTCTTTTGTCCTCCGGAGAAGCTCCCTCTCCTCCTCCCTGCTCCCACCGTCCAGCCGACCCCGTTCCCTCCTCCGCCGAGGGGGAGGCTCGACTCCGCGGCGGGCGGAGAAACCGCAGCTCGCACTTTTCTAGGACTTTTTCCCGCAAAGGGGTGTCGTACCCAGTCCCGCTCTTTGGCCCTCTATTCGCCGAGACTTTTAAGAGTAGCCCCCCGACTCTGCCAGAAAAAGAAACCTTGGAAATGCCCAGCATCGTAGAACAAACTACAGGACGATCCAGGCTTGGTGGGGTCAATTCTATTGAAGTCCAAACCGCGCGCTCCTGCCTGCCCCCCCTTTTCCCCCTCGTCCTTAGAACCAGCCCTAAAATTCAGCCTAAAAGCTCCCAGTTAATAAGACTATTTGACGATTCCAGGAATCCGATTCCAGGATCTCTAGGCCGCTTCTCGAGGGCCAAGATCCGCGGGGTTCAAAGGAGCTCAAAGCCTCCGTGAGAGTCCCGGAGCTTTCCTTGGAAAGCTGGCATCTGGGTAGCCTGGGTTTAGGGCTAGTTCTAAGGACGAGGCCCGACAGGCTATCGAGAAGCATCGATTTCCCCCGGGTGTCCGAGCCAAGCTTTCCGCGGGGGATTTCCCACCTGAGAAGATGCACCAAATCCTTCCCGGCTCTCTTCTCGGGAACAAGCTACTTTAACCCGGCTGCTTCCTGCTTTTAACTTGTGGGATTTGGCTTTTTTAAGCCGACGCAGAAAACATGTCTTTTATTCGGTATCCAGCCCAAGTGTTAGGTGGGTGCTTACGTGGTGTGACTTAACAAACCGAAGATCCAGTGCATTGCCGGGATATATAGATATATCCAGGCAATATATATAATAATCCTTTTATATTGATAATTTCCTGATTCCCTATGACTATCGTTAAGTGTTGTACCTTATGTACCTTGATGAACGTGTCTTTTCTTTTATGTACACCAAGACAAATTCCTTGTGTGTCCAATCACACTTGGCTTCTATTCTATTCTATTCTATTCTATTCTATTCTATTCTATTCTATTCTATTCTATTCTATTCTATATCTCTGTGTGTGTCCTCGACATACAACTACAATTGAGCCCAAAATGGGGCAGGCAAGTGCTGAGGCAGAATAATATTCCCCCTTTATCCATTTTTACAAGGGTGGGTTGTGTTTTTTACGGGGGGGCGGGGGCGGGAAGCAGCGGCTTCTGGGATGCCTCAGAGAGCCTGGTCCGCCTCTCTTCGCTGAGCGGGGAGGTAAGAGCTATCCATCCCGAGGACTTACGGGTCGGCTAATTCCCTCGCTCCGAGAGAGGGAGCTTCAGCATATGGCAAAACGTTTCACCCTTCACAGCTCAAAAAGGGCCCACGATGAACGCCCCCGCCCGGGGCTACCGGATGAATGGAAGTGTCAGCGTGATTAATGCGGAGCCCAAAGGGGCGATTCCGCCGCCGCTGCCTCCGCTTCAGGTTGGTCTTTGAGAATTCAGGGTAGGCGGAGAGGAGGGAAGACGCGGATCTTTTCCCAATGCCTGCTCCCTACTTTGAACCCGGTCGCCCTGAATTTTCTTTTTCTAAAGGAGGCCTGAATTCAAATGGATCCTTAAAAAGTTTAAAACAACAACAACAACCCTTCCCGTATTTTAAAAACGAATATGTCAACTGGCATATTCTGGTCTAGGCTGTTAATTCTTTCCATCTAGTGGAATTTTAGCCCACCTAGAGTTGTCAGTGAGAAAGTGGGTGGCTATATAAATTTAAATAAATAAACAAATAATAAAATCAATCAATCAATCAATCAATCTGGGAAGGTTTCTCTCTCTCTCTCTCTTTCTCTGTCTCTGTCTCTCTCTCTGTGTGTGTGTCTCTGTCTTTCTCTGTGTCTGTCTGTCTGTCTTTCTTTCTTTCTCTCTTTCTCTCTCTCTCACACACACACACACACACTAATATGGATTAAAGCCCCAATCCTCTGCCTACCTGCTTGAAAGACTATTGAAGGCAATTGAATTTCTGATGAGTAAGTAGTGGTGCTCTGCTCTGAATGGGCCAGATCCAGTTTCATTGTTTGGTTGTCAATGCAGTTCTCTCTAAAGAATTCAGAAGAAAGACACTTGATCTTCACTGGGCTAGACTCTCAAATCTGGCTCTATTGCTTTTTCTACTATCACTCCCCACCCTTCCTCTTGTCTTGTTTTCTTTTAAGGGTGTCCTTGAATATATTTATTTAGACTCGGGTCCCAGAGAGTTCGCTTTCAAAGTAAGGGTTTCATTAAAGGCGCTCCTTGCAACTGCCACCCAATTGATGAACTTCAGATAGTCCTCGACATATGACCACAATTGAGCCCCAAATGTGTGTTGCTAAGGGAGACATTTGTTATGTGAGTTTTGCCCCGTTTTAGAACCTGTTAAGTGAATCATTGTATTTAATGATTCAATACAATCATTTAAGTTAATGATACGGTTGTTAAGTGAATCTGGCTTCCCCATTGGCTTTGATTGTCAGAAAGTTGCAAAAGCAGATCACATGATCCCGGGATACTGCAACCATCATAAATATGAACTAGTTGCCAAGCATCTGAATTTTGATCACATGATCCTGGGGATGCTAAAAAAAACCTCATAAGCGTGAAAAACTGTCACAAGTCACTTTTTTTCCATTTGCGTTGTAATTTTGAATGGTCACTAAATAAACTGTTTGTAAGTCGAGGACTACCTGTAATAAATTTTCCCCTTAAAGATGAACAGTGCAATAAGATATAAGGGAATGGCATTCATTAGATGGGTTTGTGTGTAGCTTTAATTCTATTATTTTACTGTATTTGAAGAGATAGCACGAGAAAAAGAGGTACTAGGAGAATCCAAGTAATGCAAGTCCAGGGTAGGCCAAATCTTTTGCAGCGGTTCTCAAGAATGTTTCCAGCTCCACCTCATGGTACTAGTGGACCATCAGTGTGCAGAATCTCTCTTTGCCGCTAAACTATTGGATTTAGATTTATAAAATAATGAATTAAATAATAATATTCTTGCCTGTACACCGCCCTGAGTCCTTCGGGAGAAGGGCGGTATAGAAATCAAATAAATAAATAAATAAATAATAATCCTGTGAACTCTTTACAGGAGAAATATGTCTATAATGTTGGGAAATTCTATCTTAATTCCAATCTGTACAGGATTTATCTTTATCCCAATCTTGGTTATCATTATACAGGGAGGCATTACAGATACAGACAGAGGGGGCGTGGGGGGGGGAAGAGAGAGAGAGGGGGGGAGGGAGGAAAGGAGAGGGAGGAGAGAGAGGCAGAGAGAGATGCAAGAGAGGTGCGGAGGGAAGAGGGGAGGGAGGAGAGGGAGAGAGAGGCAAGAGAAAGAAACAAGAGAGAGAGGGGAAGAGAAAGAGAGAGGGAGGAGGGAGGAGAGAGAGAGGCAAGAGAGAGAGATGCAAGAGAGGTGCGGAGGGAAGAGGGAGGGAGGAGAGGGAGGGAGAGAGAGGCAAGAGAAAGAAACAAGAGAGAGGGGAAGAGAAAGAGAGGGGAGGGAGGGAGGGAGGAGGGAGGAAAGAAGGTGGGAGGGAGAGAGGCAAGAGATAGAGGTGGGAGGGAGGGAGGGAAGAATGGAGAGGGAGGGAGGGAAAGAGATAGAGGCCAGAGAAAGAGAGAGGAGAGAGGCAGGAGTGGGAGAGAGGGAAGGAGGCAAGAGAGAGAGAGACGAGAGAGAGTGGGAGGGAGGGAAGGAGAGGGAGGGGAGAGAGAGGGGGAGAATATGCATCCATTGGAACGGACTTACTTATATAACCACTATCTGATCTAGCCTGCAGCTTACCAGTTAAATGCTCACTGTTTCTGTCAATGTTCTCTTTCCCAAGGTTCATTATATTTCGGGTTCTAAATTACAAAAGCACTTGGAACTTGTTTCTCCTTCACTGAGAGCTGAGTGGTATTCACTGCCATGCTATTCCAGTTTGCATTTCCATTCCCCCACATCCCCTATGGGCTTTGCACTCTGCAGTAGTTAAAACAGAGCCAGCCGTTTGGCTTGTGCTGTAAAGGACAAGAGGTGTCTATTGACAGCCAGGATAGTGTAGGACTTAACCATTGTTCACTGAAGATTCAAATAAAGCGAGTGACTTGGGGCTGGCTCTGCTGTTTCAGCTTCATCTACCCCATGGAGTTGTGATTGTAGGAATAAGATGATCACCATGTGACACATTCATGGAGAAAGTTGATAAAAATTGGGATACTTTTCATCACTGATCTGACGTATTCCAATTCATAGATTGGAGACCATTTTCCAGTTTAGGTGCAGGAATTTGTGATGACTCCTCTGGATGCTTCCCCAGATGCCTCTCCAAATGTCAGCTTGGAGGAACATGAACCAGTTCTGGACACATCAGAAGGGGAAGTTGGTCAATGGCTCCAAGTAGTTGTCTGAGAGGGATTTGGCTGAAGCACAGCTGCAGCAGGACAGCCCCGAGGCTTTAGGTGAGGAACGCAGGCAGCTGCAGCTGGTCAGGAATGATGAGGAAGAGGAACTGCCTTCTGCACCTGATCCAAGAACACATAGGGCAAAGAAAAGGCAGGAGCAGAGAAGGTTAGCTAGATTGCTTGTGAGGAGGCAGCCTCACCGCTTTTGATGGGCTGCACCAGAAGTTGGCTATTTAGCACAGCAGACAGATGGATAATACTGGGAACAAGCCCTTCATTTTCTTGCTGTGTATTCTTGCATTGAACTTTGATTAGTTTCTCTTCAGCTGTTTCCCTTGCCTTGCCTTTGCCTGTGGTTTTGCCTTTTGCCTTGGGAACTTGCTTTATCCTAGTGGACTGGACTAGTCTTTGCCTTGAGAACTAGTTGGCTTCATTTGAGCAGCCTGTGGAACTCATTGGGGTTGAGCTGGTGCCAGCAGAGGGAATTGCTGGGCAATACCAATTCAGGCTTGGATGCCTTAATAAAGATTCCTTACACCTGTGGTGTGTATGTGTGAGTGAGTGAGTGAGTTGGACAGGACAGAATAGAAGATAAAGTGACTTTTGTAGATGGTTGGACAGTTTCACTCTGAACTAGAAAAGTGGGGGACGGTAACTGGTTTAGCAGCAAACTGTTCTAATTTTTTCCTAACTTTCGACCAGAATCTTCCACCTTGTGAAAATTGCCTTGTCTTCCATGCTGGGTTAATAGAGGGTAAATTTTGACCTTCGTTTGTATCAGGCCTCTTCCATAAATTGAAGAGGGTTACCTGATTCCCCCATTATCATCTTGTGGTAGGACTTTGCTTCCATTCCCTTGCCAGATTCTTTGCCCTATTCGAGTTTGTCTAAATTATTATTAATTAAAACATAGTGTCTAGAGCTGGACACAGGTGTGATCTGAGCAATGAAGAAGAGTGTGGAATGGTTGCTTCTTGTAGTTGGAAACAATATTTTTAATGTGTCAACCTTCTTAAAAGTATGACAACGCTCCCTCTAATATAGAGGGCATTACTCTCTGAAGTTCCAGATGTTTGCAAAGTGTCTGCTACTTTGAATTCTTCCCATCAGGCCAACACCAGAGTCATTCTCACCTTATTCTCTGTTAGTCTCTAGCAGATTTTCCACTGACTTCAGCAGAAGCTGGTTCTTGTTGTCATTCATCATGTTCTTATTTTAGGCCCTTGAAAATTATTAATTAGGAGTGGATGGTTTAAATGAATCCAGTTGCTTTGAAGCTAAGTGAACATTGTCTTCATTATGTGCTAATTCTTGGGATGATGCAATGGTATCGATATAATTATGGAGGAATAACGAGAAAGTCATCTTGTGCAAGGGAGCCGATTTGCATTTTAAGCACTTAACACAATCCAAACCCAGAGCCTTTATTCTGTTGGTCAGGCACCTCCTGAATAGATACATTACCATGTCAAAGATGAAAACAACATTAATAAACTCTGTGTGAGTGTGTGTGTGTGAGAGAGAGAGAGAGAGACAGAAAGAGTGTAAATTGCAACAGTTTATTTGAATAAGTTATTGCACAGAGCTGGGATTTAGAAAAAGCTGGGCGTTTAAGAGGGAGGATCTATGGCTAGTTAATGACTTAGACATTTTTATGTGGTTCTCCTACTTCTGAGTTTTGAGGGAAGCATACATGATTGTCTCCTCTTGAGGCACTTGGGCTTCGTTAAACTAGAAGGGGTGTCCACAGGGAGAAGGCCCAGGAGTGTCAAGATGGTGGCTGCAAAAGGCAGCCATTTTGGCAGTTTTGACCCTTTCGCTGCAGAGATAGCCCTGCAAAGAAATCGGTTTTATGATTTTGCTTCTGAACAAGCCAAAAAAAAAAAATCTAGTTTGATGTTGGCAATTTGAATGTCGTAATAACTGGGCAAGCACTAGAGATTAAAAAAAAAAGAGGGGGGGACAGAAACTGTGGGGAGAGAATTATGGTTCTCCTGATGGCAATCTGCACCTAATCATTCTCAGCCACTGAAAAGATGACTCACACGCTCAATAGACTTATCACTCTGCTATTTCAAGAGGCACTTTGTGTTTTTGAGGCTTTGTTTGTGCACGAAAGCCTTTCCATACCCTCCCTTCAAAGTTGACATTTTTCTTTGTGTAGGTCTCCGCCACCAATTCCACATTGCTTTCAGTTGTCAAAAGTTGCCAGGCCCTTAAACACACTTGCAAGACTGCATTCCTCATTTGTATCGTTTTCTCTCTTTATCCCCAAGATTTATGAGCGCTGCACGTTGACTTTCGTCACATTTGGCCTGATTTAGAGAAATCCCAGAACTGGAAGGGTATTCATTCACTGGGGCTCAACTGCTCTGGGAGGGCTGCAGACATTCCCAGTGATAGGGACACAAGTGGGTGTTGTGCTGATCGAAAGCTACCACACACACAGTGATTTTCAGCGGAGATCATTCATGTGCTAATTTTCAGACAGACATAAGCACAGATAATCCTTGGGGCATTTTCAGCATCCGACAGTGACATGGGCAATTTTTGGTGGAGTCTTTTGACAAGATGGCTGCATTCACAAGACACGTTTAACCTCACCTGGGTACTGAATTAATTCGTTCTCTGGTATGCATAATATACTGAACTGTAAAATAACCACACTAGTTGGCTGTTTGGCAACATAACATTGTCAGACACACACACACACACACACACACACACACACACACACCCTAGCTAAGATTAATAGAATAGTAGTCAGGCATAGCATATTGTGCAAATGTGCCTGCTAAGTCTTTCAGTGGTTTACACATCTCGTTAAGTAGGTTGTATGAATATACCCATTGTGATGTTAGTTGTCACAGCAACCTACAAAGGCCAGTGTCTGTATTATGGGAATAGGCATTGTGGTTTTGGATGAAGGAAGAAAAAAAAATGAGAGCGAGAGAGAAGTTTTGTAGAAAACCAAGGTGGCCCAACAGATCATTTTTCTGAAGAATTACTTTGAAGACCCAAGAGAAGGAACACAAGTGGAAGTAAGATCTTTTTGAGAGGCCCCAATACCTCAATGCGAAGACCTTCAACAAGAAATTCTTAATATTCCCCCAATCCCACAGAGAAGTTTGCCTACTCATGCAACTCTAAATGTAGCTCTAATAAGAACATTTTAAAAAGATTTCACCAGCTACACCCCAAGATTATTTTGAAGAAAAATTGAAAGAATACACTTGTTGGACCCAAGCAAGTCTGAATCTGGTTGGAGCACAGATGACCCATAAAATTAACGCAAATTTCCTTGCATTGGGGGAAGGCAATAAATAACCACATAATAAAGAAGGCCATAAATAACTGCATAATAAAAATACGACATCGCTGCAAATTGTGGAAGCTGTTTTCCCAAGAATATGCACCATAAAATAATCTATAAGGCAAACAGAACATATCCATAACTGCTAGAATTCCTATGTTCTTGCAACCTACAGCAAGAACAGCTAAGCATTCCAGGATCAGGAGTTATAGTAGGTCTATTTCTGGATGCTTCAGGAATGAATCATATATAGTTGAGTAGACTGATTTCCAAGAGAGAAGAGTATTTATAAAGGGGACAGTTGGGCTTTTTAAAAAAAAAATTAGGAGTGAAATGGCATAATCCTATAACTCACATATTTTTTTTTTGTTAATTGTCAACAATCAATAGGCCACCAACTTTTTGGGAGGAGAGCAGAAAAAGGGATCCCACAGACCACCCATAAGCCTGTTTTGCCCCACCGGAGCAGCAATTGGTATTCATTTTCTGTATATTTAAGCCCAATTGTTTGTCACATTAACAAGTATTCTTCAGGCTTTCTTTTCTTTTCCAAAAGAAAAGACTCAGAAAGCTCACATATATCTGGATTCCAAGAACAGAGGTAGATAGTTTACTTTGGCTCCTATAACACAGAGAGTATGATGGCAAAGCAATAAATTGAAAGAGCCAGTTTTCCTCTAGGCATTCCAGTTGATTTGCTTTTTAATTGGGAGAGAAAAATTCTGAGATCTGTGGAATATTAAATTGCTCCAACACAAACAAACAAAAAGAAGAAGGAAAAGAGAAACATCAGCAGATCAAAAACCTTATTTGCAATTCCCTTTGTCTTTAGAAATATCCATACCTGTCATTCTGAAAAGTCATGGAGCTTGATCTAGCCAAGTAATGGCGCACACAGGACTTAACATGACAGAGGATTTGGAGGGGGGGGGGGAGAGCAAAGCAGAGCAAAATATTGTTTCAGATTCCCACCCACCCCCGTCTCCCTTCTAAAACCATCTCCTATCAGAGCCTTCCCCAACCTTCTCTTCAGCTGTGCTGGAATTGCATTCGCACAATTCTTAGCCATTACTGGATCAAGGAAGATATCCTATTATTTTGGTACAGTGCAATATAACTGGCAATCAAAGGTACAAAACAGGGAGAACAGAACCTTTTAAGCTAAATATGAGCCGCTGTGGCACAGTGGTTAGAGTGCAGTACTGCAGGCTACTTCTGCTGATCACCGGCTCACAGCAGTTTGGCAGATTGAATCTCACCAGGCTCAAGGTTGAATGCAGCCTTCCATTCTTCCGAGGTGGGTAAAATCAGGACACAGACTGTTGGGGGCAATAGGCTGACTCTGTAAACCGCTTGGAGAAGGCTGTGAAGCACTATGAAGTGGTATATAAGTCTAACTGCTATTGCTATTGCTAACTAACTTCCACTCACCTCACCTCATCTTACCTTCATGGGAAGGCATGCCATGTGTGTTTCTATCTTTCTCTGTTCTGGGGTGGGACAGTATTTCCCTCCAGGATGAAGTGGAGCAACAAGGAGCACTCTGGGTGCAAACATTAGGCCATCAGTGAATTCATCATTTTTTTTAGTTTATTTTTATTGAATTATAAAGTATTGTAAAATACAAAAGTAAATAAAAAAAAGGGGGGAAGGAAAAGAAGTGAGGACAGGTAGGGAAAGGAAAAAGAAGCATTGACTTCCGACTCGTTCTGTTACAGTAAAATAAGGCATTAACATCAAATCACAACTTTTTTGCTTTTTCAAAATAGTATGAACAAGTCATTTCTATAAAGATCTATCAGTCTAATCTGTAAAACCCAAAGTCAGAGTTTCATTCTTTTCCACATCAACCACAAAGTTCAGAAGTGGTTTCCATGTGGAAATAAAAGTACCAGTGGTGGGATTCAAATTTCTTTACTATCGATTCTGTGGGCGTGGCTTGGTGGGCATGGCAGGGGAAGGATACTGTAAAATCTCCATTCCCACCCCATTCCAAGGAAAGGATACTGTAAAATCTGTGCTTGTGTCTAGTTGTTCTGTTGTGCAGTGCTCTATAGCGTCATTTTGAGGGTAGGAGTTGAAACAGTTTATGTCCTGGATGTGAGGGATCTGTAAATATTTTCACAGCCCTCTTTTTGACTCATGCAGTATACAGGTCCTCAATGGAAGGCAGGTTGGTAGCAATTATTTTTTCTGCAGTTCTAATTATCCTCTGAAGTCTGTGTCTTTCTTGTTGGGTTGCAGAACCGAACCAGACAGTTATAGAGGTGCATATGACAGACTCAATAATTCCTCTGTAGAACTGAATCAGCAGCTCCTTGGGCAGTTTGAGCTTACTGAGTTGGCGCAGAAAGAACATTGTTTGCTGTCCTTTTTTAATGATGTTTTTGATGTTAGCTGTCCATTTTAGATCTTGCGATATGATAGAACCTAGAAATTTAAAGGTTTCTACTGTTGATACTGTGTTGTCTAGTATTGTGAGAGGTGGAAGTATGGAAGGGTTTCTTCTAAAGTCTACCACCATTTCTACGGTTTTGAGTGTGTTCAGTTCCAGATTGTTTGGTTGCACCACAAGGCTAGTCGTTCGACCTCTCGTCTATATGCGGATTCGTCATTGTCTCGAATGATAAATACCAATGATACATCATCTTATAGAAATTTTCTTTTAGATTATAATTTAATGTAAATTTTAAAGCCTTCGTTCACATATTTTCCCATTGTTCAAGCATCACATTATATCCAATATTCCTTGTCATCATTGGGTTCATCTAACAGTAACAATGTCAAGCCATGTTTCTCCATTGTATAGGGGAGGACATCATAATAGGCTCTGTCAAAGGCTTTGGTAAGGTTTTGTTACACTAGCTGTTTGGCATTCCTCTGATCTATTAAGTCAATAACTTTATTGAAGAAGGATATAAGGATAGTCTGGCATGATTCGTTTGCAATAAATCCAGACTGGCTCCTATTAATTATAGATGTCTATCCAACCGCTCTCAGATATGCTGTTTAGTAAATCAGCTCAGCAATCTTGCTCAGTATAAACTTCAAGCATGTTTATTTATCCCTAATGGGAGGAGGAGCTCCAAATAGTTAGCAGAATGGGCAATAGATTCTACTACAGACTAAAAACAGAGGAAGCCAATATGGCACACACAAAAAACATAGTAAATACCTGGAAACAAAAATAGGACTGGAGCAGTGGTGGAATTCCATTTTTTTTATTACTGGTTCTGTGGGCGTGGCTTGGTGGGCGTGGCAGGGGAAGGATACCGCAAAATCCTCATTCCCTCCGCACTCCTGGGGGAAGGATACTGCAAAATCTCCATTCCCACCCCACTTTGGGGCCAGCCAGAGGTGGTATTTGCCAGTTCTCTGAACAACTCAAAATTTCCGCTACTAGTTCTCCAGAACCTGTCAGAACCTGCTGAATAGCACCCCTGGACTGGAGACAACTTTTCTCACCTCTAATTCCCGTATTACTCACCCATTGCAGAAAAATCATCTCACAACACTGACCTCTGTCATCTTTAGTTATTCATACTCGTCTTCCATTATTCTTTCAGACAAGATTCTTCTGCAATGTTTGCTGTGTTTGTGTGTGTGTGTGGGGGGGCATGTTCTCAGGTTGACAATGAAAAAAACTGGAGTTTATATTTCCCTAAGCAATCTGACAATAACACCAGACAATTACCCAACAATGTGTTGCACCTAAACTTGTAATCCTAGATCCACTTGTTCCTTCTGCAATAATTCTAGGAAAGCTGTTGTTTGTAGGTACAGTATGTCAAAGACCATTATATATAAATGTATCTTGGGTAATATCCCAAACCAGGGAGCCAGTAATATTCTTAAAACTACTTGGGAGAGGTACTTAGAGGTCATAAAAAGTGTTTTTGCAACTTGCTAAAAAAAATAAAATAAACGAGGCTAGCAATTTGCCCTTACCAAGTACATGTAGTTCTTGACTTAAAACAGTTCATTTAGTGACTGTTCAAAGTTACAACAGCCCTGAAAAAAGTGACTTATGATCCTTTTCCATATTTATGACTGTTGCAGAATCCCCATGGTCACTTGATCAAAAGGCAGATGGTTCAATATTTATGACAGTTGCAGTGTCCTGATGCCCTTTGGTGACCTTCTGACCAGCAAAGTCGATGGGGAAGACGGATTCACGTAACCATGTGACCAACTTGATCACTGTAATGATTCACTTAACAACTGTGGCAAGGAAGGTCATAAAATGGGGCAACCCTCACTGAACAAATGTCTCACAGCAACATAAATTCTGGGCTCAGTTGTGGTCATAAGTGGAGCACTAGCTATATATTAATTTTCTTGAAGGCCAACCCTTATATGCATTAAAGGAGTCTCACTGGGTTTCAGTCAAGTCAGCCAAATTTAACCTCTAGAGATACCTATGAGAATAAGTTAAAGCACTGAGCCAACTTAAATGATTTGTATTGTTACTGAATTGTCATTACTTCCAGAGGACATGGATGCCTAGCAGTCTTATGCTGCTCCTAATCTACAATCTCTTTTAATTGGATTGGATTGCTCTTCATAATGGCCTCTGTGCTTTTCCAGAAAAGTGGAAGCTTATAGTTCAAATTCATTCTTTCCAGAAAAAGGCCAAACATTGATGACATCAAATAGAAGTAAGCTAAAGCCTTGTGCATTATGTGGCATTTTTAGTCATTGTATTGAAAAAGAAAATACAGTAAGGTGATGATATAATAGTTCTGATAGATCAGGGGTGTCAAAGTGGATTTCTTCCAGGGAGGGCCAGATCAGCATTGTAGTTCTTCTCCATGAGCCATCCAGAGGGTGGGAGAAACAGGATGGACACCTCCTGCAGCACCCTGTCAGCCAAAACAGGGCATGGGGGCCCACGTGAAGCCCCCTGTGCCCCGTTTTTGGCCTGGATGGCTTTCTGCAGCACTTTGCCTGCCAAAACAGGGCCATGTGCAGCCCTTCCGTACCCTGTTTTGGCTACCAAAGGCACCGCGGGCTGGTCCTTTGCTATTTCCAGGCCGGATCCATGGGCCAGATTTGACTTTGACACCCCTTTTATAGATTAATGATGGCTCAATGCATACAGTCAAATGACAAGTTGAGAATAAAGACTGTATGGATGGACAGAAATGTTAGGCTATTGCTGTGTGGAAAAGTTGTCCAATGTTAGTTGTGTCAATTTAATTTTAATTTAGTTTTATCAATCCTCAATCAATGTAATGAAAAAGCATTTGCTTTTGATTTTTTTTTCAAAGGAAACAAAAAATTTCAGTGAATTTTTCATGGATGGAATACAATGTTTTTGCACTTATACTTTTGCAAGTGCATGCAAGATGGCCAAGATGTTTGTGTAGGAATGGCTTGCACTTCATTGCACAATCACTTTCCATCAGTCAGTGGCCTCCACGTTTCTGTTAAATATTCTGAGGGAAGACTGAGAAAGTATGGTTTGGGGAGGTTTCAGAGTGATAGAAAAATGTGTAATAGAAGCATCAACAGTGGCAAATTTTTATCACTTACAGCAATAAAAGAAGTTAAATAATATCAAAAAGAAACTTGGGAAATAAATGCTTGAGAAATGCTCAAGATAGAAAAACAGTAACCTCTTTCTCAAGGGAGGAAACCTTGATATTACAAAGTAGGTTTTGTACAGCCAGGAGTGGGTTGCTGGGGATTTGTAGGGGTTCGGGAGATTCTGTGAAATTCTGTGCAGATTCAGGAAATTCTGTGCAGTTTGGAGAATCCCCAAATCCCACTCCTGGCTGGCCCCACCCACCCTGCTCCACCCCTTCCAGGAAACCCCACGTGGCCCATTTTGGATGCAAGTAAGTACAGGGTGTGCGTGGAGGCTTGGGGAGGGTGAAAAACGGGTCTACCAGCAGGCTATTTTCACCCTCCCGGAGGCTCAAAAAAAGCCTCTGGAGCCTGGGGAGGGCAAAAATGCCCCCCCATGGTGCAGGAGGCTGACTAGGCCATGTCCATCATGGCCACACCCACCCAGCAACTGGGCAGAGAACCCCTTGCTAAAATTTTTGAAGCCCACCCCTGTGTGCAGCCATATACCAAACACAATAGACATCATTTTCCCATGGGCCTGTCAATCCTGTATTGATACAAGATTAAGAAGCAAGCAAATAAGATAGAAGAAATATTCAAGTATTCAAATATGAAGCTATCTTATTTTCCTTCTTAGCAGGAGCTTTATAAGAGCCCATGTCTGATTCTAAGAACTTGGTGCTAAAATAGCGACCTGGTTTGTCTTGGTTTCTCCCACTATATGGTTGTATCCAGTGGTGGGATTCAAATAATTAAGCAACCAGTTCTCTGCCCTAATGCCCTGGTTGGGTGTGGCCACTGTGGACGTGGCCAGGGGTGTGTGACAGGCAGCACTCAGCCTCTTGCACCCCTCCGGGAACAAAAGCAGTCCACGGGGACCCCCCCACCATGCCCCGTTTTGGGCCTAGGAGGTCTCCCTGCAGCCTCCTGGGACCGAAAAAAGGCCGTGGGGGTGTGCGCTGCCCTCCTGTGCCCCATTTTGGGCCTAAGAAGCCTCCCTGAAGCCTCCTGGGAGAGAAAACGGGCTGCGGGGAGGGCGTGCTGCACCATTCTGTACCCTGTTTTGGGCCTATGAGGCCTTCCAGCACTTACCTGGGAGCCAAAATGAGGCGCGTGGGGACTCCTTGAAGGGGCGGAGTGGGAAGAGGAGGGGCCAGTGGGCAATTTAACTACCAGTTCACCTGAACTGGCCCGAACTGGCTGAATCCTATCACTGGTTGTATCAATATGTCTGTAAAAATGGGCAGCGGAAGCAGAAGTGAAGATGACCAAGAAGGAGGATACGTTCTGAGGGGTTGGTCCGGTCCTCACAGGACCCTCAAAATCTATAGCTGGCACTCCAGTATATTTCAATTTCTTCTATGAAAGTTAAACCCCTCGTAGCTTCTGTTTGTCCTCTTGGTTTGGTGGGAAGAGAAGTGGCCAAACTAATAAAAGGGAAACATTCCTGCAATTAATTGTCTTCCTCCTATTGCTGCATTTGTATGTCGTGCCTTTAAAAGGAGAAAAGAAGAATAAAGGAAATGGGCTGTGCTTGGCTAAGAAAAGATGATCAGCTTTGCAGGACAGCGGAAGGAGGTGTGGAACAGGCTTCTTTGCTGTACCCCTAATCCAAAATTAGTATTTACTAATATTTCCTCTTTCTGACACAGTCATTAAGTTTCTTTATTCTTCTGCCTTATTAGCTGACAACAATCACTCGAGGTTTTATACCCAGTCACGGTTGTAAACTCCAGTCTATGGACTGTAAAGCTTATTCATAACCCAGTTTTGTCTGCAGTTGTGTTGGAAAAGGATTGAATTACAACTCTGGTAGCAGATTACATTTCTTTGTATTATTCTATTTATATATCTGGTTGTTCTATTATGCATACTCTTCACACAGTCTTTAAGGTTGATTGGGCCATATCTTATTTGCTGTTTGTGGGGTGGGGGCAGGAAGGGTAAATGCCACCCCCACAATATGGTTTTGAAAACAAAATTAAGAACTTACTATCATCAACTTAGAAAATCACTGGTTTTCAATTGCTCCTTTGAAATTCTGTCTATTATTCCGCCTAGCTTACATTCGGGGTTTTTTTTTAAAAAAAAAAACACAAATTCAAGAAAATGGATGGTGAAAAAATGGGAACTGCTTTAAACTAAAAAAAGATGTATAATTTTTTTGCTATTTGGCTGTTTTTAAGATTATTCACCAATTCGCCAATCCAGAAAAGCTCTGGATGATATTCCAATGTTACTTAATAGAACCAATTTCTCCAAGTTCAGTTTGTATAGTCTTGTTTGTGCTGTGTCTAAAGTTAGATAGTTACTCTTTAATACAATTGATTGGTACCTACAATTTAAATATTTTCCAGAAATTCCAAGGACATCTGCAGGGGAAGAAGGAAAAGTCAAAATGGAAGTCACAATTACATGATTGAAGCCCAAACTTTTAACTGCATGATCACAACAACATCTTAATGTTTTTGATACCCTTCTCCCCAATGCCCTGGCACAATGTCTAAGAGAATAAGCAAAAAGAAGCTGGACATACCAAGTTAAAAAAAATACATAAAAATGTGAGCAGCATTCAAACAAGCTCCAAAAACAAAAACAAGAGCAGAAAATAAAACTTATCAACTAACATTAGATTTACCAATCCGCTGGACTTAAAAGGCCTTTTGGGAAAATAAATGCATCCTGTGCATGAAATCAAAAAGGATTTTTATTTTCCTTTATAAAATGTGCCTTTCAAAACCTGCTTTTTCTTAACAGCTACCCAGCTACCTGATTAAAATTATCAGATAAAATTTTAAATATTTAAATGGTTAACATTAACATAAACAATAGGCACAACAATTAAAATATAAAATGTGGTGGCATTATCCTTTTTATTTGCTATACACTTGTTCATAATTGAATGGACATTGTCTTTTTAACAATCATTCCTTTGCTCTACCATATTGGCTCTGACCAGGGGTGAAATGCTCCTGGTTCAGACCGGATCGGGAGATCTGGTAGCAGTGGTGGTGGGTGGTTCGAAGAACCGGTAGCAAAAATCCCTGCTCCCGCCCACCCAATGCCTGGTTGCCCGCTTCCCCGCTTGCCGCTTCTTTTAAAAAATGCTTTTAAAAGGTAAATAAAAGGCTCTGATGATCACAGCTGAGCCGCACAATCGTCAGAGCCATTTTTTTAACTTTTAAAAGCATTTTTACAACCTATTCGGCTAAAAAATGCTTTTAAAAGGTAAATAAAAGGCTCTGATGATCACAGCTGAGCTGCACAATCGTCAGAGCCTTTTTTTAAACTTTTAATAGCATTTTTACAACCTATTCGGCTAAAAAATGCTTTTAAAAGGTAAATAAAAGGCTCTGATGATCACAGCTGAGCTGCACAATCGTCAGAGCCTTTTTTTAAACTTTTAATAGCATTTTTACAACCTATTCGGCTAAAAATGCTTTTAAAAGTTAAAAAAAGATAGTGCGCCACAGCTGATCACCCCACCACCACTCGTGCTGTTCTACTCCCATGCCTCCTTTTGGCATGTACTGTGCGTGTACCTTGCGTTTGGTGCATGGTGCGCACTCTGCATGCGCGCACACTGCATGCATGCGCAGCCAGCGAACCGGCAGTAAACCGGTTCAGATTTCACCACTGGCTCTGACTTTGAAATGAACTCAAAGCTGAGTTGCATCATGCATCAGGACACTTGGTCTGTCCTTTTAATATCTACCTATCTGATTTAAGGTTATTATATCTGGACTATAAAAATCCAGAAGACCACTGAATGACGGCAACTTAGTCTATACTTCCTTGTTCATGCCTAGCAGTCACCTGTATTTTTGTAGCCCAAATTATGATAACCCTAACTTGAATGAGGCATTATAGGAGATAGTGTCTGTTTCTAGTTTTTAAAGGACATCTTCAGAAGGACATTTAAAGTAGTAATTTTACTTCTCTTACAGAGCAATCCCAAGGTATCAAGGTACACCCTTTTTCAAATGTCCCAATGAATTTAGTACATGAAATGTTTATGTTTTTCAAAACAACGTCATGAATCTAGATTGGATTAACAGAGTTGGAAGGGACCTTATAGGTCATCTAGTCCAACCCACCGATCAAGCAGGAGCCCCTACACCATTTCTGACAAATGGCAGTCCAATCTCTTCTTTAAATCTCAAGTGATGAAGCTCCCACAACTTCCGAGGGCAAGCTGTTCCATTGGTTGATTTTTCTCACAGTCAGAAAGTTCCTGTTGTGACCTAGGCTTACTGAGTCATTACAGTACACAATTAGTCCCCCAAAAAAACTATTTTATTGTAATAACTGAGAATTACGTTCATTCCCAGCTGAGTCCCAATTTGTTGCAAAACAAGTCCTTCGGAAGAAGTCCTTTGGGATAATCACCAACCTTTATCTTCTTTGACACCCTGCCAAAGGCCTTACTTGGCAAAGCCCCATGAAGTTTAGAAACAAACTAGAGATGATGACTGGAAACAGAGTTAGCAACATTGCTTTCCTGCAAAAGGCCCCAAGTGCTTTTGTTTCTCTTTTAAGCCTTATGGGAGGGGCCAATCATCTCCTGGCCTTACTCCTGAGTTATCCCTTTTGCTTTAGCTGCTTTTGCCTTCTGGCAGCTCTGTGCATGCGTGCACTAGGAACAGGCTCCTCCTTTTCCTCTGCCTCTCTGCTGTCTGACTCTGGGCGCTCCGGAGTCTGCGCATCACTCCCAAATGGCCGTGGCCCCATCTCTGCCTCTGATGCAGAGTCCTCTTCCAGGCCTTCCCCAGACTCCGGGACTGGCCCATGTTCCTCACCAGTCTCCTCACTTTTTGACTCCGCTGCCATCTCCACAGGCTGCTGGCGGACCACAACAGTTCCTCCTTATTTTTAGATTGAATTTCTCCTTGGTCAGTTTCCATCCATTATTCCTTGTCTGGCCCTCAGGTGCTTTGGAAAATAGCTTGACCCCTTCCTCTCTGTGACAGCCCCTCAAATATTGGAACACTGCTATCATGTCTCCCCTGGTCCTTCTCTTCACTAGGCTAGCCATGCCCAGTTCCTGTAACCGTTCTTCATATGTCTTAGTCTCCAGTCCACTAATCATCCTGGTTGCTCTCCTCTGCACTTTTTCTAGAGTCTCAACATCTGTTCTACAGTGTGGTGACTAAAACTGGATGCAGTACTCTAGGTGTGGTCTTACAAAAGTTTACCATAGTAAACTATGTAGTAGCATTGACTATGCTAGGAAAACTGTAATGTATTACTGTAAGTTTTGGCGGGAGTTTTAGGCGGGAAATATCTCGTCTCTGATTGGATGCAGCCTCAGGCTGAAGTGTATATAAGGAGAGGTTTTTCTCCAGAGTTTTGCTGGGTCACACTATATTAAAGAGCTGTTGTCACTAACCTGGTCTCCTGCCTCGTCAATACCCCAAACATAACATTGGCGACGAGGATGGGATATTGAGGCAGAGCACCAGAACAGAGCTGAACTCACTACGAGACTCAAACCCAGCAAGGTGACGGCGAATGCAGCGATGACCGGCTACACGCCACCCACTCCGTTTGACCCTGCCCAGGAGACATGGGGAATATATATGTTGTGACCCAGGTTCCTGGACCCAGACTCCTGGACTCGGATGATTCAGAAAATGAGGGAGAAGACCTGGCAAGCCCTGCTTCTCTTGAGCCCTCTCCCTCCCTGGCACCCACTCAGAGGGAGGGGCCGGCGGGGCCTGATTCTCCCGGGCTTTCTTCTGATTTGGCAACGCCCCAAGAACAGTTTTGGAGGGACGCAAGGTTACGAAGGCTTGATCGGCGTGCGCAGCAGCGGAAGAGTTGGGACAAAGCCAAGTCATAATTGTCATGCAGTGACATCTGCAGAGACTATAAATAGGAGGCGGGACTTCCTGGTTTTTTGTCTCGGACAAAACAATGAATTTGGCGCAAGCTAATTCATGGAGGGAAGAATATATTCGTGAGTAATTCTGGCCTTATCTATAATTTCCTCGTTATCTCCAGAAACTTGGCAGGCCCGTGGGTAGACGTGGCCAGGACATGTATCTATGTAAATAAAAGGAAAAAAAAGGAAGGCCTCTGACGGACTCTTTGCTGGGAGTATTGGGGGAAGGGAAACAGAACAGTTTGTCCGAGACCTGACTAAAACATCTTCCACCAAAGATGGATCAGCAGCAGGTACAGCAGCAGTTAGAGCAGCTACACGCGGCTAATCAACAGCTCCAGCAGCAAGTGGCTCACTTGGCAGGCCAACTTGCTGCCAGGAATGTGCCTGCAGGCCCCATCCTCCCACCTCCTCCTGGTCGCAAGTGCCCGATAACCGTGCCGGATAAGTTTTCTGGGCAGCCTGAGATGTTCCCGACCTTCTTGGGACAGTGCCAGCTCTACATGGCTATGAGGCCAGAGGATTTCCCAGACGACCGGGCTAAGGTGGCCTTCGTGATTAACCTTCTTTCCGGCTCGGCTGCTCGATGGGCCACGCCCTCTTGCTCCAGGACAGCCCCTGCTGGCGGACCAACAGCGTTTTGGCAGCACCTCGCACCATGTATGAGGACCCGTTCGAATGCTGACGGCAACCAGGCGCCTTAAGGAACTCCGTCAAGGGAAACGCCCCTGCAGGAGTACATCGCCGAATTTCGCCTTTTGTGCCAGGACTCTGACTGGAATGATGCAGCGCTGGTGGACGCGTTCAGGAGGGACTCTCAGAGGAATTGCAAGGCGAGCTGGCCCGCGTGGAGGCGCCATGACCTCGACAACTTGGTGCCCTTTGTCTCCGCCTCGATGCCCGCCTGCAACGGCGACCGTCCGTCGCACCCCGGGACCCTCCGTCGACATCTGCACCCCACTTCCTGCACCACCAGCACCCAGGGTCGCCCCACGCTTTGTAACCGCTGCGGAAGAGCCCATGGAGTTGGGAGCGCCAGACCTCGCCTAACAGCCCAGGAGCGGAACCGAGGCGCCAAGGGGATTGTGCCTGTACTGTGGGGAGCCCGCCACCGCCGCTTCTTGCCCCAGAAAGCGGCGGGCACGCACGCCGTCCCCGAATCACAGCGTGACCAATCGAATGGAGCAGGCCCGACTGGGAAACCCTAGGTCGGGCACGCATTAAGCCCCCACTGACGCTATGGAAGTAGACTCTGGGCCCCTCGGCATCTGATTCTGGACACACGGATATGGTTGGGGAACCAGTCGGACGGGCTCCAGGCGCATGCGCTGGTGGACTCAGGGCCACAACAAACTTTATGGACCAGGCCTTTGTGACCCAGTTTGCGGTCCCGTGGTTCCGTGGACCCTCCGATGCGGTAGAGACAATTGATGGGCGAGAACTGGTGTCCGGCCCCATTAAATTCGCCACCCAGCCTTTGCGCCTGGCTATTGGGGACCATGAGGAGGCGATCCAGTTTTATGTCACGGCGGACCTTCATTTTCCTTGGTCCTTGGTTGGCCTGGCTTCGGACCCACGATCCTCAGGTGGCCTGGTCGCGAACGCCATCTCTTTCCCGAGTCTGCAGTGCCGATCACATCCGCCACACCTGTGCCGCCAGAACGCCCCACCGCTGCCATCACCTTGCCTCCTGAGCTGACGGACTTCGCCGACGTGTTCAGCGAGAAGGAGGCGGACCGACTACCCCGCATCGGCCCCACGATTGCCCGTGGACCTTCTGCCCAACGCACCACTGCCTGTGGGACGCCTGTATTCCATGTCGGAGCCCGAGTTGGCCGCCTCAGGGACTTCCTGGACAAAAACCTGGCCCGAGGGTTCATCCGCCTTCAAAGTCCCTCTCGGCCCCGGTCCTCTTTGTGAAGAAGAAGACAGGGACTTGCGCCTATGCTGTGATTACCGCCGGCTAAACGCCATTACGGTGCGGAATCGCTACCCCCGCCGCCATCCCGGAGCTACTGGAAAGGTTGCGAGGCCACGATCTTCACCAAGCTCGATCTCCGGGGCCTACAACCTGGTGCGGATACGAGAAGGAGACGAATGGAAGACGGCATTCGCACCGGATAGGGACACTACGAATACACTGTCATGCCATTTGGGTTGACCAATGCTCCCGCCGTTTTTCAGCACTTCATGAACGACGTGTTCCGAGACATGTTGGATCGGTTCGTGGTTATCTACCTCGACGACATCCTGATTTACTCCCGGTCCAGGAAAGCCACCTTCGACACGCCAGTCTGGTTCTGCAACGCTATGGAGCAACAACTCAATGCGAAACTGGAGAAATGCGTCTTCTTCCGGACTTCCATAGAATTCCTCGGGCATATCATCTCGCCCGAGGCATAGCCATGGACCCATGTAAAGTAGAAGCTTTGTGTAGCTGGGAAGCCCTCGTCGGGTGAAGGATGTTCAGCGCCTACTGGGCCGCCAACTACTACCGGACCTTCATCCCGGCTTCGCCACACTGACAGCTCCACTTACCCAGCTCCTCAGGAAGAAGGTTGCATTCGGTGGGGTCCCCGCAGCAAGAAGCATTCACAGCCCTCAAGAAAGCCTTCACACGGAACCCGTCCTGAGGCATCCCGACCCGCTCCGGCCTTTTGTGGTGGAAACGGACGCGTCAATGTGGCTCTGGGAGCGGTGCTGCTACAGGCTCCGGCGAATGGCGGCACACTTTTCCCTGCGCTTACTACTCCCGGAAACTCAACCTTCCGAGCGCAACTACACTATCTGGGAAAAAGAGTTGCTGGCTATCAAGGCTGCATTCGAGGCTTGGCGACACCATCTGAGGGGCCCGACATCAGGTGGAGGTCCGAACGGACCATCGGAATCTCGAGCACCTCACCACAGCTCGGAAGTTGAACCAGCGGCAGATCCGGTGGTCGTTGTTTTGCCCGGTTCAACTTCCGCGTGACCTACATTCCCAGCGGTCACAACCGGAGGGCGGATGCCCTGTCCCGCAAGCCAGAGTACCTCTGCGCCAAGGACCCCTTCCTCCACGGACAGTGCTGCGGCAGAAGCCTTGGCGCAGCACGGAGCCAGTGGACTTGCGGGCCCAGGTGCGAGGCGCAGCGCCAGGACGCCTGGTCGCAGCAAAGGAGAGCGGAGGTGGGCCCCACGCCTCCTTGGACCTTGGAGGAGGACTTACTCAAGTTTCGGGCGATTATATGTGCCCACAGGACCACTCCGAGCCCTCGTCATGACCCAGTGCCACGACAACCCTGCAGCAGGACATTTTGGGTTCTTCAAGACCCTCCACCTGGTGACACGGACCTTTGGTGGCCCGAGTGCGGCATGATATACATGCCTACGTGACATCCTGCGTACCGTGCCGGCAAGCCAAGACCGCCACGGGGCCCCTCCCGGCTCCTCCAGCCCTTGCCGACACCCGACAGACCCTGGGGCGATCTCTATGGATTTCCTGACAGACCTGCCGCCGTCCTCTGGGTTCACCACGGTGCTGGTGGTGGTGGACATGCTCACCAAGATGGCACACTTCATCCCATGCCGCTGGACTGCCCACAGCCGCAAAACGCCCGCCTCTTTCTGCAGCACATCTTCCGCCCATGGTCTACCGGACAGGGTGGTTTCGGACCGCTGGAGTTCAGTTCACAGCCCGCTTCTGGAAGAGCCTGATGGCGCGTTGGAGGTGCAGGTGTGTCTGTCGTCATCGCACCATCCGGAGACCGACGGGGTACAGAGAAGGTCATCGGTATACTGGAACAGTATCTCCGTTGCTTCATCAACCAGCAACAGGACAACTGGGCCGACTACCTGTCCCTGGCGGAGTTTGCTTTTAACAACTCTCAGCACACCTCTACTCAGATGACCCCGTTCTTTGCCAATGTGGGTACCATCCGCGCTCTTCCTCTGGCACCACCGGACTCTCCTGTTCCCGAACGCAGACCTTCCTGACGGAATTGCATGCGGTCCAACAGTTGGTACGCCAGCAGCTGAATCGGGCAAAGGAGGATTACAACGGTCCGCCGACCGCTCCCGACGGGCAACGCCCCGCTGGCAGTTGGAGACCGGTGTGGCTCTCACCAAACACCTCCCGTCCGACCGCCCGGTAAAGAAGTTGGACCACCGATTCATCGGCCCGTTCCCTGTCGAGGCAGTCATCAACCCGGTAGCCTACCGACTGACCCTGCCACGATCCATGCGGATCCACCCGTTTTCACCGGTCCCTTCTGGTTCCTGAGGCCACACCGAGTCCCCTTCGGTGCCCAACAGCACCGTCACTGTCGCTGAGGACGGATCTGAGGAATACTGAAGTCCACAGCGCATTTGAGACTCTCGCTGGCTAAAGGGTCGTTTCCAATATTTGATCGCGTGGAAGGGATACGGGACTGATTTCTCCTGGGTAGATGCCTCCGACGCTCATGCCCCTGACCTGGTGCAGGCCTTCCATGAGCAGAACCCAGCCCGACCGCATCCCGATCGTCAGCCCGGGGAAGGGCCCTGCGGTGAGGATAGTGTTGTGACCCAGGTTCCTGGACCCAGACTCCTGGACTCGGATGATTCAGAAAATGAGGAGAAGACCTGGCAAGCCCTGCTTCTCTTGAGCCCTCTCCTCCCTGGCACCCACTCAGAGGGAGGGCCGGCGGGCCTGATTCTCCCGGCTTTCTTCTGATTTGGCAACGCCCCAAGAACAGTTTTGGAGGGACGCAAGGTTACGAAGGCTTGATCGGCGTGCGCAGCAGCGGAAGAGTTGGGACAAAGCCAAGTCATAATTGTCATGCAGTGACATCTGCAGAGACTATAAATAGGAGGCGGGACTTCCTGGTTTTTTGTCTCGGACAAAACAATGAATTTGGCGCAAGCTAATTCATGGAGGGAAGAATATATTCGTGAGTAATTCTGGCCTTATCTATAATTTCCTCGTTATCTCCAGAAACTTGGCAGGCCCGTGGGTAGACGTGGCCAGGACATGTATCTATGTAAATAAAAGGAAAAAAAAGGAAGGCCTCTGACGGACTCTTTGCTGGGAGTATTGGGGGAAGGGAAACAGAACAATATATGACCCGTTTCGAGAGTTTCCTGGAGGCAAACGAGCTACAGGGAGTCTCCGACAACCGTAAACGGGCTTACTTCATAAGCCACTGTGGGTCCGCAGTCATCGCCGTCGCAGAAGCCCTAGCGGAGCCAACACCGCTACACTCCGTATCGTGGCAGACCCTTCAGACCCTCCTGAAGAATCACTACGCACCAGCCCCGTCCAAATACGTTCGACGGTACGAGTTTGGGGAGCGCAGGCAACAAGAAGGCGAGTCTATCAGTGACTACGTGGCAGCCCTGAGACAAGCCTCCAAGCATTGCGAGTACCGCGATCTGGACGAAGAGCTGCTGGAACAACTTATACGGGGGGTCAGAGACATCCGTTTGAGGAGACGGTTGCTAGCCAAGAGCAACCTGACATTGGCAAACGCCCTGGACGAAGCCAGAGCCCATGAGATGTCCAACCATGCAGCAGACACCTTACAAAAGCGACTCACGCCGATGGCGGGCTCAAAGCCGAGCACAGTCCACCACGAAGAAACCTATCGTGAGTCAACCAGCGAAGAGGAGGAAGAAGTCCACTACACCGGAAAATCGACAAGGGAAGACCCGGAGGAATGCGGAAGTTGCGGGGCGACATCAGCGCCAAAGATGTAAGTTCAGGACGCCATTTGCGGCGGTGTGAAAGGAAGGGCACCTGGCTCAAGTCTGCCGAGCACCCCAACCTTCCGAAAATTCAAATCGTCCAATCAGAGCGGCTCTGAGCCAGAGATGCAAACCCCACATTCCCGCCGAAATTTCAAACCAGCCAATCAGAGCGCGAGATCGGCGAGGCGACCCGCGATTGGCCAGGAAAGAAAGAGCGCGAAGTCAAACCGAATGACTGTTACCATAGACCACGCAGCTACCCGCATCGAAGAAAAGATCTTCACAAACCCGACGATTGAAGGCGTACCGTGCCGACTGGAAGTAGACACAGGATCAGCTATCTCAATCATGTCCTGGGACACTTTTGTGAAAGCCTTGCCGCACATCGCAAAGCGCAAGCTACAGAAACAACGGCTCCGGGTGCAGGATTACCAGGGCAACCGCATCCCTGTTCGAGGGACAACGACCGTCGAGGTCAAGTACGGGACATACGAAAAGACCCTGCCCATCACGTTAGTCGAAGGAACTTTGCCAAGCTTGTTGGGGCTAGACTGGTTCCGGGCGTTGGGAATGGGGGTGACTGGCGTCCACCGGACCGGATGCAACCTGCAAAACACCCTAATGGAGGAATTCGCAGACGTATTCGAGGACCGTTTAGGCAAGTACAAGGGGACCCCTATCTCCTTCAATTTAGACCCCCAAATAGCTCCCATTAGGTTAAAGGCAAGGAGGGTTCCTTTTGCACTCAAACCTAAGATTGACAAAGAGTTAGATAAATTAGTCAGCCAGGGGATACTAGTGCCAGTTGATCATGCCAAATGGGAGACGCCAATCGTCACCCCTGTAAAACCAGACGGGTCCATAAGAATTTGCGCTGATTACAAGGCTACCTTGAACAAAGCATTGCAAAAGAGCGCCTACCCAGTTCCAGTAGTGCAACACTTATTGCACTCACTAGGGCACGGACAAGTTTTCGCCAAATTAGACTTGGCACAAGCGTACCAGCAGCTACCCGTAGATGCTAGCACAGCTGAAGCCCAGACCATTGTAACGCACCGAGGTGCCTTTAAATGCACTCGGTTACAGTTTGGGGTAAGCGTAGCCCCTGGGCTATTCCAAAATCTGATGGAACGACTCCTACAGGGGCTACCAGGAGTCGTGCCCTATTTCGATGACGTGTTGGTATCGGGAAAGAATTTGGAAGAACTGGGGGAGCGGCTGAGGAAAGTTTTGGCCATTTTCCGGTCAGCCGGCCTGACAGTTAAAGCAAAAAAATGCCAGGTGGGGGTCGAGTCAGTGGAATTTTTGGGATATAGGATAGATAAGAATGGAATTCACCCCACCGAGAGTAAGGTCAAAGCGATAAAGAGAGCCCCAGCACCCAAAAACAAGACAGAGCTTCAGGCTTTCCTGGGTCTGGTAAACTTTTATGCTGTATTTTTAAGAAACAAAGCAACCGTTGCGGAACCGTTGCACAAGTTGTTAGGAAAAAACGCTGTTTGGTCTTGGGGAAAGACAGAAAACAGAGCATTTGAGGCAGTCAAAAACTTGCTATCAAGCGAAAGCCTGTTAGTCCAGTACAGTAGCAGGCTGCCGTTAGTACTGGTCTGCGATGCATCCCCCTATGGAGTAGGAGCTGTACTTAGCCACAGACTCCCAAACGGCACTGAAGCCCCTATAGCGTTCTATTCACGAACGATGTCCCCGGCTGAAAGAAATTACAGCCAACTAGATAGGAGGCTCTCAATAGTGTCAGGCGTGAAGAAATTTCACGAATACGTTTTGGGCGAGACTTTGAAATTGTGACGGATCACAGACCGCTATTGGGGTTACTGGCTGGCGACCGCCCAACGCCAGTAGCACTCTCACCTAGACTGACCAGATGGACTATTTTCTGGCTGCCTACTCCTACAAACTACAACATCGGCCTGGAAAGGAGTTGGGGCATGCAGACCCACTGAGCAGATGCCCATTGCCAGGAAAATCGAGGACCCCACCCGGGCGCACCGTTCTACTAATTGACTCTTTGGACTCTGGCCCAGCCACATCTCAGGAAGTGGCTCGGCCTCATACCGGACGTTGTATTAAGAACTGTGATTGGATGGGTTCAAAGGGGATGGCCCGCTGCGCCGGGCGAGCGTTTTAAAGAGTTTGTAAAGAAAAAAGGGGAATTGTCTGTACAAGGGGGGTGCCTGCTCTGGGGGGATAGGGTAGTGGTCCCCGAAAAACTAAGGAAAAAAGTCCTGGAACTCCTGCATGAGGGTCACCCAGGAATTGTGAGGATGAAGGGGTTAGCGAGGAGCTATGTCTGGTGGCCCCAAATGGACAGGGAAATCAGTGACAAGGTAGGCCGATGCCAAGTCTGTCAGGAATCCAGACCCTTACCTCCCACGGCCCCAGTGTTCGAGTGGGAGAAACCCCAGGGCCCTTGGTCCCGCATACATATTGACTTTGCCGGCCCATTCCACGGCCAAACATTTCTAATTGTGGTAGATGCATTCTCCAAATGGCTGGAGATCATTCTAATGAAATCCACAACCGCGGGAGCTGTCACTGCAGCCCTAAAACACCTTTTCGCCACACATGGGCTACCGGACACCATCGTGTCCGATAACGGTCCACAGTTCACCGCAGCGCTATTTGAAGGGTACCTGGCCGAAGAGGGCATCCGACATGCCCTCTCAGCGCCGTTCCACCCTGCGTCGAACGGCCTTGCTGAACGATTTGTTCGGAGTGCGAAAGAGGCGCTGTCACGAAGTAGCCCCGGGGATTGGCAGTCACAAATCGACGCATTCCTAACTGTCCAACATAGGACCCCCTGTGTAGCCACTGGCCGCAGCCCAGCCGAGCTGCTAATGGGGCGAAAGCTAAGATGCCCACTAGACCGGCTGCACCCAAGCTACATACAAGACGGGTTCAGAACTAAACCGGAGAAACTCAGAGAAATAGCCATAGGAGACACAGTATGGGCTCGGAATTACAGCGCCGGCCCTAGCTGGAGGAGGGGGAGAATCATAGACCAAACGGGCCCTAAATCCTATCTAGTGGAGCTAGACGATGGCCGAATCTGGCGACGCCACATAGATCAATTAAGAAATAGAGTGAGCGATAAGACGGAATTAGGCGAGACCAGCCCTGATTTTGATTTAATTAACCCCACAGCTGACTGGAGCCGAGAACAAACAGAAATCGTAAGCAAAGAACCAAACAGAGACTTATCTGAGTCAGGTGAGGTCCAGCGACACCCTCCGGTCCCTCTAGAGGACAGCAGGCCCGAGCCGGCGAATAATCCAGGGCCGGATGGCCGGGAGGAGGAGCTCAGAGGAACGAAAAGTCCCTCCGGCACGCTCGACTCAACTCCAGAAAGTGAACTGCGCAGGTCCGGGAGAGTCAGGAGACGCCCCACGTACCTGCAGGACTACGTAGAGAAGTAGTATGCAAATATGGGCAAAGTGCCTTCTGGGAGGGAAGGAGTGTAATGTATTACTGTAAGTTTTGGCGGGAGTTTTAGGCGGGAAATATCTCGTCTCTGATTGGATGCAGCCTCAGGCTGAAGTGTATATAAGGAGAGGTTTTTCTCCAGAGTTTTGCTGGGTCACACTATATTAAAGAGCTGTTGTCACTAACCTGGTCTCCTGCCTCGTCAATACCCCAAACATAACAAAAACCAACTGCTCTCCATGACATTGTGAAATATGAAGAGAAGACTATTCAGATCTTGTTGGCCATGTGGAAATAGTGGCGGAACTAGATGTTGAACAAAACATGGGAGACCCAAGTTCTATTCCCTTCTCAGCCATGGAAAGTCATGTTGGCCAATCAATTTCTTTCAATCCAATCTACCTCAGAAGTTAGTCATTGTAGGGTCAAAAAGAAAGGCAATCTCTAAATAAACCACTTTGTGCTTTCATTGGAAAAAGTGATCGAAATCTACATGTAAACCATCCACCTGTTCTAACTACATTGTGGTGGAACCTTATATTTTCTGTCCCTTGCTCCCTCTCTTGTCTTTTCAGGCCTTCCTTCTTGGAAATACAGGGGTATTGGATATTTTTTCATCACATAAATATCCCAAACATAAATTTGTTTGGGAGGGAACTGATGTACCTCAGAGTCAGGGAACTGCCCTGTCACACTTTCTGGATACATCTTCTCAGCAAGCCAAGAAATAACTTTTATGTTTCATGGTAGTCCAGATATTTATAGGAAGTATAGGTCTTTGCCTCAGAATCAATATATAACTTTTATTTTTTTAAAAAAATAAATATATGCAACTAGAAACCGAAAAGCCACTATAAATGTAAGATACATTACAATTAATTCTCCTCTTGAACACTGGCATTGGTTCTGTTTGGCATCAGAAACTTTTATAGGATTAAAATTAACAATTGTTCAGCTAATGGCTGGCTGTATCTAAAAGAGGATCTCAAAAGGGCTTCAGATAACACAACAGGTATAAATCATTCAGGAGGACAATTCATGAAAGAAGAATAATCTGTTTTGGATGATGTTGGCAGAAAAAATAGGGAGATTTTGGTGAAGAAGAGAGTATTTGGAACTATTATCTGTTCTGGGAGCTTCTGTCTTCCCTATTATTGTTCGGTTATAATAAGCATATTTACAAAATTAAATTGTCCATCGAGCAGAAATTCTCTTCTGCTTAGAAAACTCTGATGAAACATGATTTCTTATACAGAGCACTCTTAAAGAAAGCTGTTGCCAGATAAAGTGGCAACTGTACTTTGAAGATGAACAATGAGAATGACAGACAAACCTATGTTACCAAACAGCACGCTTGCAGTTTTCCACTTGACGATCAGTTACGTAAATAGCAAATCTAAGTCTGGAGTGATGTTTCACCTGCCCATATCAATAACCCAACGGATCTTGCAGATTATAAAATCGAAATGGCATGAAGTTTTATTCCAGAATATGCTATTTTGGGGGGGGGGAATTAAACTTTGCTTTCGAGGAAGTGAAAAGGAGAGTGAGGAGAGTATACCTTCTAATAGGTCATTCACATGGTCTTCTTTTCCAACATTTACGGATGATAAACAGCTGCCATGCTGCATTTAGTATTGCCTCTCTCATTGTTTTGACATCTGGATTTGCAATTCCACAAGAACCCTCAAAGGTAGAGATTTAAGAGTTTCAAATCCCCTTCCCTTCTTATGAAAAATTTCAAAACAGTAATTTCTGTGGATCTGAGTTCTATTAACCCATTAATAACTATTACCCAAGGTACTCAGTAGAAATGTATTAGTTAGTCAAGTCTGGGGGGGGGGAATAAAGTGGTTGCCATCTTCCTACAGGTGGTGTGAAGCTTCCAGAGATATTGGGCTGTTCACTATTGAAAATGTAATCCTAAATCATATGGATCCTGATTAACCAAGGAAGTTTTTTGTATGTTTTCAGTAAACTATTCAGTGAGCTGTACAACTCACAAACATGCAACTTAAGATGGTGTGAATGAAGCTACTCAATTGATTATCCTGAAAGATGAAACTGACAGATCCATCTCAAGCATACTGATATTTTTTTAAAAAAACAGACTTGTCTATTTCTTGTATTGTTTTATCACATTTTCTTCAAAGATTTCTGCAAAGGGAACTGCAGTTAAGTGTTGACCCATCTTTGGTCATTATTAATAGCATCCTTCTCTGATAATTTTTTCAAAGTGAAGATTATAGGAAAACGTTCAAGAAAGTGTCCGTACTAGTAACATCAGTTGAGATCTATGTATGACTATATCCCATTTAGTGCTGCCCATGGAGAAGGTGTATCAAAATCTGCAGTTAAAACTTCATCCCATTTTATGTGCATTGAGATGTGTGAAAAAAGTGTTATGTTGTATGCAGTGGTGAGATTCAAGTAATTTAACAACCGGTTCTCTGCCCTAATGATTTCTTCCAACAACCAGTTTGCCAAACTGCTCAGAAAGTTAACAACTGGTTCTCCCGAAGTGGTGCGAACTGGCTGAATCCCACCACTGGTTGTATGTCAATATATCTTCTAGATTCTGATGTCTATATCATCCCAGGTCCCTTTTCATCATTTAGGAGCAATTTACTTTACGATTATCAGAATATTCTATATTTCCTCCTTCGCTTCATTTTCTCATCATTTTTCTTCATTTAACTTTTCTGGATCTCATAAGTAATTCATTCTTTCATGTCTGTAAAACTGTATCTCTTATATTACTGTTACAGATAATTCCAATTTAAAGATTTTTATGTGTGGTCTTTTTCTAAGTAAGAGAAGTTAACACCAACACTATCTGTCTGTTCTGTGAAGAATATTAAAAGTAGAAATAAAGCACTTTTTGTAAGAATATTGGTTTTACTCCCTGTTCATGGACAATATATTTGTCCTTCCTCTTTTCTCACTACAAAACAGATAAAGCTTGTTGTCCATTGTTGCAATGAATTAACATATCTGTTTCTGTTCAGGACTCCAGACAGCAGGAAATGTAATTCACATAAGGAATTCAATTCTTCTACAACATAAACCTTATTTTATCTTTCCTTTTTCATCTAATTCTCAATATCCTGGGATTACTAAGCAAGGGGACAAGCAATCTAGAACTAAGGAGAAACTTCTTGACAGTGGGAACAACTACCCAGTGGAACAGTTTGCTTCCAGTAGTTGTGGATGCTGCATCACTGGAGGTTTTCAAGAAGAGATAGGACAGCTATTTATCTCAAATGGTACAAGGTCTCCTTGTGGGTGGGGGGTTGGATTGGAAGACCTCCACATCCCTTGCAACTTTATTATTCTGTTCAGTTATTCTGTTCTTTCTATGATCGCATGTATCCAGAATTGGGCTGCTGGGGGTTCACAGGGGGTCGGGAGAACCTCTAGCTAAGATTCTGTGCAGTTCGGAAAACCCCCAAATCCCACTCCTGGTTGGCCCCTCCCACCCTGCCTCTCCCAGGAGTCCCCACGTGGCCCGTTTTGAACGCAGGTAAGTGCAGGGCGCGGCCGGAGGCTCGGGGAGGGCCAAAAACAGGCCTACTGGAAGTTTGGGACAGCTGGAAATGGGCCCAATTCTGGCCTCCAGAGGGCCTCTGGAGCCTGGGGAGGCCATTTTTGCCCTCCCGGAAGCTCAAGGAAAGCCTCCGGAGCCTAGGGAGGGAAAACATGCCTCCCTCCATGGTGCAGGAGGCTGACTAGGCCCTGTCCACCATAGCCATGCCCACCCAGCAACTGGATGGAGAACCCCTTGCTAAAACGTTTGAAGCCCACCCCTGCATGTATCCATCCGATAAAGACTAAAAAAAGTCTGGAATGATATAGGATCTCCTGCCATGGCCAGGGAGTTGGACTAAAAGACCTCCTAGGTTCCTTCCAATCCTATTATTCTATGTTCTATTTTTATTGTGATGGGGAAATGTCCCTTTAAAGTAGTTGCTTTGCTTTGTTTTGCAAGCCTTGGCATTTTCATGACCCTATTTTTTCTTCCCTGTTTCTCAGTATTCTCCCTTGTTTTGAGACCATCTTGACTTTCATACATCAGCATTCACTACCAAAAGAAATAGTACTGACTATTTGGTTACTGCCTTTCTTCCAGCAGTGGCCAGCTTTGACGTTGGCTAAACTGATTGCCAATCCAATCATGTTTCTTCTGCATTAAAAGTCCCTCTCTGCTTTCTTTCCTCTTTCCTCCATCCCCTTCCCTTCCGCCTTCCCCTATCTCTTCCTCTTCCTCCACTTTCTCTATCCATTAAAATTTTAGCGTTATGCTTTATTGAAAAATCATCAGACAGGTTGTTTTGTGTTCAGCTTGATCCTTCATTAATGATATTTGACGTGGCATCCTGTCTTCAAAATTCTAAGGTTTAATCTCTATTTTAACATGTGCGGCACATTGTTTGCGCTCTTTCAGAAATAAAATAAAACAAATGGGCATCTGAATCAGAGGTGGTATTCAGCAGGTTCTGACCAGTTCTGGAGAACCGGTAGCGGAAATTTTGAGTAGTTCAGAGCCTGACTGGCCCTACCCACATCTATTTTCTGCTTCCCAAGTCCCAGCTGATCGGGAGGAAATGGGAATTTTTGCAATAACCTTCTCCTAGAGTGGGAAGGGAATGGAGATTTTACAGTATCCTTCCCCCGCCACTCCCACCAAGCTATGCCCACCGAACCGATAGTAAAAAAAATTGACTCCCACCACTGATCTGAATGGTAACATCTGAACTAATCAAGTCTCAATGCAACTGTAAAACAATCCAAAGGTATTTTTGGAGGGGGTAGAGCAGAAATTCACCAGCTCCCAAAAAAGCAATCTGCGTTGGCTTCCTGCTAGCTTAATCGTGTTCTTTTAGAATTTTAAAAAAAATCAAACAAATCGGATTTTTTAAAATTTAAATCGAATTTTTTAAATTTTTATCAAATTTATATTAATAAAATGCTTTTGGAGTAAAGATCTATCTAAAGATAGTTTTCTATTTAAGATACATTAATAATTTAGTTTATTCAGCAAGAAATGGAGCTTAGTTATTAACAACAGCAACAACAACAACAACAGAGTTGGAAGGGACCTTGGAGGCCTTCTAGTCCAACCTCCTGCCCAGGCAGGAAACCCTACACCATTTCAGACAAATGGTTATCCAACATTTTCTTAATTTTTTCCAGTGTTGGAGTATTCACAACTTTTACAGGCAAGTTGTTCCACTGATTAATTGTTCTAACTGTCAGGAAGTTTCTCCTTAGTTCTAAGTTGCTTCTCTCCTTGACTAGTTTCCACCCATTGCTTTATTGTTCTATCCTCAGGTGCTTTGGAGAATAGTTTGACTCCCTCTTCTTTGTGGCAACCCCTGAGATATTGGAACACTGCTATCATGTCTCCCCTAATCCTTCTTTTTATTAAACTAGACATACCGAGTTCCTGCAACTGTTCTTCATATGTTTTAGCCTCCAATCCCCTAATAATCTTTGTTGCTCTTCTCTGTACTCTTTCTAGAGTCTCAACATCTTTTTTACATCGTGGCGACCAAAGCTGAATGCAATATTCCATGTGTGGCCTTACCAAGGCATTATAAAGTGGTATTAGCACTTCACGTGATCTTGATTCTATCCCTCTATTTATGCAGCCCAGAACTGTGTTGGCTTTTTTGGCAGCCACTGCACACTGCTGGCTCATATCTAAATGGTTGTCCACTAGGACTCCAAGATCTCTTTCACAGTTACTACTATTGAGCAAGGTACCACATATAGGGTACCTGTGCATTTTGGGTTGTTTTTTTTCCTAAATGTAGAACCTTACTTTTTTCACTGTTGAATTTCATTTTGTTAGATAGCGCCCAATATTCAAGTCTGTCAAGATCCTTCTGTATCTTGAACCTATCTTCTGGAGTGTTGGCTATTCCTGCTAGCTTGGTGTCATCTGCAAATTTGATGAGTTCCTCATCTATCCCCTTGTCCAAGTCATTGATGAAGATGTTGAAGAGTACTGGGCCTAAAACAGAACCTCGGGATACTCCACTGCATACTTCCCTCCATGTGGATATAGTTCCATTGAGGACTACACGTTGAGTGCGGTTGGTCAGCCAGTTACGAATCCATCTGGTGGTGGTGCTGTCTAACCCACATTTTTCTACTTTATCTAGTAGTAGGTTATGGTCTACTTTATCAAATGCTTTACTGAAGTCCAAGTAAATTATATCGACAGCATTCCTCTGGTCCACTAATTTTGTCACTTTGTCAAATAACGCAATAAAAGTAGTCTGGCATGATCTGTTTTTGACAAACCCATGCTGGCTTTTGGTTATTACTTTGTTTGCTTCTAGGTGTTTGGTGATTCATTGCTTGATTATCTTTTCCAGAATCTTCCCTGGTATTGAAGTCAGGCTGATAGGTCTGTAGTTTCCTGGATCTGTTTTTTTTTCCTTTTTTGAAGATGGGAACTACATTAGCTCTTTTCCAGTCCTCTGGCAGTTCCCCTGTGCTCCAGGATCTTTGAAAGATATAGTTCAGTGGTTCTGAGAGCATGAGGCTCTATATTCTGCAATATTGGGACTGTCAGTGAGTCAACAGTGGATCAAAGGACAGAGCTGTGGGACAGAGATGACAGTTGCTCTTTAAAAATTATGATTTACATTGAGTTGATTTAACTCAAGCCTTTTTACTGGTGATTTAAATCACCAGTTAAATCAACTTTATTTAAATTAAAACCACCCTGTTTAGAATAGCCACTTTCAACTTGACGTCCTTCAGATTTCCAAAAGTACGGTACAGTTATAGCACACTTGGAAAGTATCATAATTTGCTTCATTGCTTCAAAGTGATAATAACAACCATAATTTGCATTGATATAAAGGGTCAGAGGATTAAAAACATGTCATATGTATTCTGTTGGGGGCTCAGCAGTTTTAACTGTAGTTGTATTACAGGAAAAAGATAAGATACCCTTTTATTTAGAAGCATTCTAATGTAATGTGATACAAGTAGTCCTCAATGTATGAGCACAATTGAGCACAAAATGTCTGTTGTTAAGTGAGTTTTGCCCCATTTTCCGACCTTTCTTGCCACAGTTGTTAAGTGAATCACTACACTTTCCTATTGATTTTGCTTGTCAGAAGGTTGCAAAAGGGGATCACATGACCTTGGGACACAGCAACAGTCATAAGTATGAACCAATTACCAAGCATCCACCTTTTGATCACACGATCATGGGGCTTTGTAAGTGTGAAAAAAAATGGTCATAAGTCACTTTTTTCATTGCCGTTGTAACTTTGAATGGTCACTAAATGAATTGCTGTAACAACAACAAAAGTCGAAGATTATCTATACATGTCTATCAGAACACTACTGGCCAATTTCAGTGAAGCTTATGCCCAGAGGATAGAGGATCCAATTGGGAATACAACATGCCAGCCATCTCAGCATGGATCAGATTTTTGTGAAACCAGTCCATGTTCTGATGTATGACAGACAGCAGTTCTGCAGACTGATATTTTTGTTGGGCCCTTTTATAACCTAAGTAATATGAGACACCATAATCATTAAGACAATATCCTTTATTTAGACACAATGGAGATTTTCAATTCCTGGCCCCACTCAGACTTTAAATTTTAAGTATCAAATTGATTTATCAATAACAAGTATCTACAAAGCCTAAAAACAGGCTTTTCTGTCTCGTAAGGTTTAATGATCATTTTTAATAATTTAGGCATCTCTGAAACTAAAGTGCTGTTGGTTCAAATAAGATATTAATAGATCCCGTAAGTGTAAATACTTACTGTGAATGGCAACAAATAAACATTGTTAATCCTATTGCATTAATATAGAAAAAAATAATTAAATCAATAACAACAAAAAGTTACAGATGAAGTTTTTAAAAAGCAGCATTAAACTGTTGTTGTATATAAAATATTTTTCTATGTTTTAGCTTTTTAGATGTGATTTTTTAAATGTATCTTTTATACTTTTAAATCTTTTATACTCCACTCTTCTTAAATTGGTCTTTAGGGCATAAAAGAGCATTCTAGAATGATGAACTAGATGCTCATTAAGGCTGGTTTGAGGCATTGATCATCATGTTTTAGAATAACTTTATTGTCACTTTGAATGTACACTAATAGGCATACATTAAAATGAAATATCTTTCATACAGCTCTCAAAGGGTCACCACTTCCAATATATACTATATAAACCTGACAAATCAATCAATCAATCAAACAAACAAACAAATAAATACAAAATTATGCATGTATCCCCATACATTATATGCACAGAGGTGGGTTTCAGCAGGTTCTTTTTTTATATACAAGAATTTTTTATTTTCTTTTGAGACAAAACACATATGCATGGTAACATTTTCATTCCCAATATTGTGTGTCGGCGAGGTGATCACCAATGTCTTGTGCCTTCACAATTTATAAATATCCTTAATTTATCTAGATTTGTATCGTCACCATCTTGTATCCAGAACTTTAAATTAACCAATGGCTATAAACTTATTTTTCTCATTCCATATGCATATCCGCTAATAAATATTTTATCCGATAACATCATTAATTCTATCGTTCTACACCATTCATTTTAATATTTCAATTAATAGTATTCTTTCTCCAATCTTTACTAACATATCTTCCCTTCTAGCCATTGATAAAATATATCCCATATAATATTGCTTTTCTTCCTGTTATTTTATTTCAAATGTCAATTTACTCATTTCAACACATTCCATTATTTTCCTAATTATTTCATTTTGCAAAGGTATTTTCTCACTTTTCCAATTTTTAGCAAACACTATTCTAGCTGCTGTTTCAGCAGGTTCTGACCTGCTGTCTGGAGAACCGGTAGTGGAAATTTTGAGTAGTTCGGAGAACCAGTAGTAAAAATTCTGACTGGCTCTGCCCCATCTATTCTCTGCCTCCCGAGTCCCAGCTCATTGGGAGAAAATGGGGATTTTTGCAGTAACCTGGAGTGGGGTGGGAATGGAGAGTTTACAGTATCCTTCCCCTGCCACGCCCACCAAGCCACGCCCACCAAGCCACACCACACCTACCAAGCCACACCCACAGAACCGGTAGTAAAAATTTTTGAAACCCACCACTGATGATGCAGAGAAACAACACAATCTAGCTCAGATGTATCCATGTACAATATATAGCGGAAGACTGTAACTGCTACAACATAAGACAATCAGGATAAAAGCTAGTAGACCATAGCCAGGAGCACCAACTAGCAATTAGAAGACAAGATAAGCACTCCTTAATTTCACAACACATGGACAGCTTAATCATAGTTTCAACTGGAAACTGACCATCCTAGACAGACTAAATCCAAAAACATTAGAAAATTCCTGGAAGCTTGGCACTCAGATAAATCCACCATCAACAGGCACATGGAGATAAACAACATTTATGCACCATTCAAAAGAGACAATAAAAAGACTAAACAGGAAGCAAAAGGACTAGAATATTTTCTCATGGCAGCAATCAACACTTAACACTAGAATTAATCCCAGACAATCAAGAAAAAACAATATGCTAGGAATTACCAAGGAGAAAATAACTTGTAAGTCACTGTATATAAACAGAGAGTAAACCCACCCACTTCTAGCACTGAAGATGTAACCTAGACAAGTAACAAAACATCTGCAGGAAAACAATCAAGTTCAGAGAGCACTAAGAACTTCACAATGGACTTATTGTAGCTCAGTGTATAAAAAAAAATCAGCACAAAGAAAGGATTAAATAACTCTGCATTTATTTCTTCTGTAAAAAGACCCTTATAATTTAAAATAATGTAATTTAACAATTAATATGTGACCTCACTTATGGTTTTTACATCACATAATATACATGGTGGCTGGTAATCCTTTAATAAACAATATACACCATCTTAATAATCATTTGTTGTACATAATTTAAAAACGGATTTTGTTAACTTGTGCAATGCTGCTAAAGTAATATGCAGGATTAACTTTTTGCAAAAGCTTTCACCCTCCCTAAAAGATGAGTAACTAGCTTAGAATAACCCCTTTCTTTGCTGTCTCTTCTATTGTCATAATCTTTTTATAATTAAAAGTTTTCTCTAATACTTAGCCCAGACCTGTGCTATTCATTCGTAAACCATAGACCACACACTGCATACAGCTTGCCTAATGTGTGCGTGCTTTTATGCGTGTTGGAAAATACACTTTTATTTTATATTATCATACAATTGGAAGGCTTAGTTTAAAAGAATCCCAAAATCTAAAATTATACATTTCACTGTAAACTGGGCAGTGTTTACTGTATTTCTGATTCCCACGTAGAGCCCTCTTTTGCAATATGAAATTGCTGTGAATGTTCCATATATGTAAAAATAAGTTTTCCATTAGGAAGGTTGAAACTCTCTTCCTGACAGTGATGAGCTGTGAAACTCTGAGGATAGATACAGTTGAGAAAGATCCCAGGTTTATAGTCAGTGCCAAGCTAATAATGGGACGGCAGCATGGTACAATTGCAAACAATTTAAGCTTCATTAGTGTGAGCATTGTCACCAAGAAGAAGTAAAATAGTTCTTTATTTTGCGCTGAACTGTCCAGATGAGGCATGCAAACTTTTCATCCTAAAATAATTATATTAACAACCTCCAAGCATGGAACTCCGTCTTTTAAAGTAAAATGGGAAGATCCTATTTTCACGTCTCCTTCATTAATCGACTCCGGAATGGAAGCTGCCCCTTTCCTATCTGGCTTGTTCCCTTCAAATGGTAGCTAACTGACTTTTTCAACTATTATTGCATTTAAACATAAGGATAAGAGAAATACTGAGTCACAGCCAGACCTATGATAGCTTCACTGAGTAACGTGGGCAGCTACCAACAGTTTCTTCCTTACTGTCTATCAATGGAGATTCTCAGTCACCCAGGTCATGCTTGTCCAAAAGGTGCTTTTTCAAGAGGCAGCTGGACTTCTTGTTTTTCTTTGAAGACGTTTTGCTTCTCATCCAAGAAACTTCTTCAGCTCTTCTTCAGCTTCTCACCCAAGAAGCTTCTTCAGCTCTTCTTCAGCTTCTCACCCAAGAAGCTTCTTCAGCTCTTCTTCAGCTTCTCACCCAAGAAACTTCTTCAGCTCTTCTTCAGCTTCTCATCCAAGAAGCTTCTTCAACTCTTCTTCAGCTTCTCATCCAAGAAACTTCTTCAGCTCTTCTTCAGCTTCTCACCCAAGAAGCTTCTTCAACTCTTCTTCAGCTTCTCATCCAAGAAGCTTCTTCAGAGTTGTAGAAGTTTCTTGGATGAGAAGCAAAATGTCTTCAAATTAAAACAAGAAAGTCCAGCTGCTTCTGGAAAAAGCACCTTTGGGTCTTCCTTACTGCATTTGTGTTTTTTTCTTCTTCTTCCAATCAGCCCTCTTATCCTAGTGCAATTGCATTTATATTTTCAGTGTAACTTTCTATCTTTCTCCTGTTGTCTCCACTGGTTTTGCTTTTTATTCCGCAAGCCTATAATTTCTTGTCATCTTGTACTTCCAACTTGGCACTTTGTGCAGCAGAATCGAAGCTACCCTGGGAGGACTTTCCCAACACATTTGGAGAATAGAACTTTAGCAGAAGGGTGGGCATTACTTGGGTCCTTTTTCGTGACCCTTCAGGTTTTCAGATGGCATTGCTGAAACCCATGTGCCAATCACAAGTCTATAATTGTGCAAAGTTTTGCTTTTTTCCTCCTCAGATTTACCATGTCTCCAAAAATACAAACAGCCTCACACCCTGTCCCATTTGTGCTTCCTTGTGCAGCCTTTTAAAGCTAAACATAATAGGTGAAAAAGGCCCTCATCCCCATGATAAAAATATTGCTTGCCTCTGCTTTATTTGGCCGTGTCTTTGACTGATGTTACTTCTTTTTCAGTGAATTAAAAAAAAAGAATCACATTATTCTATAAATGTCCTCCTACCTTTTTCTTTAGGACAGAATGGAATGTTTATTTAAACCTGTAGGAATTTAGCACCCATCCCCCTCCTAGAAGAATGATATTTTAGAAAATATTTAAAAAGGCAGAATATATTTCCCTGGATGAGAAATGGAGAAACATGTTTTAAAGACAAAGCAGCTTCCTGACTCCCCCCCCACCTTTGTCAATGGGCCATTAAAGCTTCAGCCAAGCTCACTCAATCCCCCCACCTTCCTCAATGGACCATCATTTGCAACACAATAGAACAGAAACTCACCACACGGCAAGGCTCAGGCAAGCTTGTGGGACAACCTACAATGTTAGCTAAGACCCCTAGACCACCTGGGAGTCTGACAACCAATCAGGATACTCTTCCTGTGCCCCAGAAAGTTCAAAGCTCAGAAAAAGCATAAAGCCAGGGAGCACACAGGATCTCAGCCCTTTTCTGTTCAGGAACTCAAGCCATGTGATCCTGACCACCATTAAACCATCTTTCCAAGCAGCCTCCATGTTTCCAGTGTCTTTGTCCCCACTTGGAACTGAACCCAGATGGATATTTCTTCCAACAAACCTTTATAAATATTTTCCTGTTTTGTGCTCTTTTTTTCCTTGCATACATATATTAAAAAGCTGCTAACCTCTATTCCCTGCCATTTGCCCTATTGGAGTACGGTAATTCTCCTTTTTATCTCCAAGATGAACCTGGGTTAGCTTTTTATGGTATTACTATTCTCTACTAAATTAAGTGAATTTGAAGTGTTTTCAGTTCTGGGTAGTCTTTGACTTACAACAGTTCATTTAGTGACCATTCAGAGTTACAACGGCACTGAAACAAGTGATCGTTTTTTACAGTTACGACCTTTGCAACATCCTTACGATCATGTGATCAAAATTCAGATGCTTGGCAACGGGTTCATACTTCTGACCGTTGCTGTGTCCTAAGGTCGTATAATCCACTTTTGCAACCTTCTGACGAGCAAAGTCATTGGGGAAGCCAGATACTACTTAACAACCAAGTTACTAATTTATCAACTGCGGTGATTCATTTAACAGCTGCAGCAAGAAAGGTCATAAAATGGAGCAAAAGGTACAACAAATGTCTCGCTTAACAACAGAAATTTTGGGCTCAGTTGTGCTCGTAAATCAAGGACTACCTTATATTATCTTTAAAGACAGTTTCAACTGTTTCCAGTTCGATTCTATTTTTAAAGATATGAACTTTATAGCTTTTCCTATTTCTCCTCAATCTTAACTTGCAGGATCTACATGGAGTGAAAGAGAGATTGAACTGAATAAAAAGGTTACTTTTCATTAATCAATAGAAGTAAATATTAAATCAATGTGTCAGTGTTCCAAGTAACGCACCCATAGAAAGCAGAACTCCGAGGCAGGTAGTTTTCCTCAAATAATAATTTATTGGATACATCATATTGGCACAACTGATGAAAGCCGACTCTTAAGGTTCCCACAGTTTTCACCTGATTAAAAGTAAAAGTTTCCCCTTTCCCTCAAGTCATCAGTCACATTATCCAATAGAGGTGCTGGCCGGTTGCTTGGTTACTCCACTCCTCCTCTCCCCAGCCATCTGTTGGAATGTCCTTGGTTCCCACAGGAAAACTTTTTGTTTTGGCTACAAAACCCCAGCTATCTATTTCCAGGGGTGGGCTTCAAAAATTTTAGCAAAAGGTTCCCTGCCTGGTTGCTGGGTGGGTGTGGCTATGGTGGGTGTGGCCTAGTCAGCCTCCTGCACCATGGTGGGGAGGGCAAAAGCGCCATGGCTCTGGAGGTTTTACTTGAGTCTTTGGGAGGACGAAAACAACCTCCCCAGGCTCCGGAGGCCTTCTGGAGGCCAAAAATGGGCTCGTTTTTGGCCCTCCTGAACTGCTGGTAGGCCTGTTTTTCACCCTCCTGAACGTGCGCCCTGCCCTTACCTGCATCCAAAACAGGCCCTTGGGGACTACTGGGAGGGGCAGGGCGGGGCCAGCCAGGAGTGGGATTTGGGGGTTCTCTGAACTGCACAGAATTTTAGCTAGAGGTTCTCTTGAACCCCTGCAAACCCCCAGCAGTCCACTCCTGTCTATTTCCCCCCTCCCTGACCCCTCTTCTCCCTTGTGGCAACCCTGAAGCCTCAAAGATGGCCCCAGCTAGGTTTGCTTCAGGGTTGACACAATGTTTGTTAACATTCCTTTCTATTTTTTCATTCTTTTTCGTTTTAAATGTTTAGATTTTAAAAAGTTACTTAAAGAACAAAAAAACCTATTTAAAATTATACAAAGAGTTCATCTGTTCTTTGATCTCAAAATCAAACTGATATTCATATGCATGTTAATGTCACATTCTCTCACACACTAACATTCGTTTCAGTTGTGGAGTTTGTATTTAATTAAAATAGCTCTTTCTAACCATAAGAAGTAACATTTTGAAAATGAAGACCAAAGTACCCATAGAACTGAGACCAGTGAACACACGAAGGAAAATCTGCTGGTTTTTTTTTTATTCACTGAGGATGAACACTTGATTCAGGTTAAGAAAACAATGAAGGTGAGAAACATAGAATTACCTTGTTTATTGCTTTTCTGGGAAGTGCTCCAACAGCAAAATGTAGCTCACTGGTATTTCTTGGCTGGTCATTGCAAAATCTTACAAGATGGTGTCTTAAACAGGAAAAGTAAGGAATAGGAATAAATGCAATTATTTGTTGATGAACTTCTCTAGTATTTACATAAGAACATCATTCTTACAGATTGAAATGTCTTATCAGTATGATCTCTTTTGATCCTTCCTTTATTAGCCTGGCAGGGAATTTTGTACCTACCATCGTTGAATAACCTGAAGGCATTCAATGGGCGACACTTTTGCCCATCTTGAAGACAGAATTTGAGTTTTGATGAATTTCTGGTTGTCACATTTCACATAAAAATCCAGCAACCATGAAGAAGAGATGCTACGCTACAAGTAATATTCTAAAGTCAACATGCAGATCAATCGTGTATTTCCTTATCTGGATGATTGTCTCACTCAAGAAGCTCAAGACTAACTTATTCTCCTAATTCACACCTGCCATCACCTGCCATCACTCTGCTAAACAAATAATTCCCTCAACACTGTCAAACTATTTACTAAATCTACACTACTATTAATCTTCTCATCGTTTTCATAACCAATCTCTTTCCACTTATGACTGTATGACTGTAACTTTTTATTGCTATCATGAAGGGTTAAATTGCAACCTATGACCATCATTTGTGTTGTAAATGTTGCACCTTTGATGAAGGTATTTTTTTTTCTTTTATGTACACTGAGAGCATATGCACCAAAACAAATTCCTTGTGTGTCCAATCACACTTGGCCAATAAATTCTATTCTATTCTATTCTATTCTATTCTATTCTATTCTATTCTATTCTATTCTATTCTATTCTATTCTATTATCCCTATGAACACTCTTTATCAGGAGTCTTTTTGGGAATCTTGGAATCCCTAAAATGCCAGGTCTAAAGCTTTGAATCTGTAGCATGGTCAGATTTATTTGTGTTACAAGAAGGTTCACTTAAACAATTTAAATAGAGAAGAACTATTGACATTTGTGACCTATTGACATTAACCTGTTGGCATTTTGAAAGTGTCTGTGCAAACTTTTGGACTGGTAAGCACATTTAACCTTTTGATCATTCTTTGCTCTTGAAAAAATGACTGATGTGTGTGCCTACGTACTCACTAAAGCATAGCCATTTCAAAAGCACTGATTTATCAAAATGCTATCAGTTAACCACTATAATTCCATTCCTTAAGGATGTGCGATTCAGGGTGCAAACACTAAGTCAACCACTAGATAGGAGCAAAGAGATACCCAAAATTTTGTTTTCTGCCTCCTATGGACCTCTGAATTTTTACAATGAGATCTGGTAATCTACTTTTATCCCTTGCTTACATACCTTTTTTCCTCCTTCTGAGCAGGTGGATATTTTTCCAAATGAAGATGCACATTATTTATGTTTGCTAAAACAAAGTTATAGTGTATCTTTGGTGCTCAAATATATAAATGACATTAGCAGTTTCTACTCTGCTTAGCATTTGGGGAAAGTAAAATTTCAGATGTGGTGGGCATCAAGGTCACCTTGCCATCGCAGATGCTGCCTTTGGGACATGTGACTGTGATCATTGAATTGATTAGATCAGGTTGCATGAAACATTTGTTTCTGAAATGAAATAGGAATAAGCAAAATATGAAAGAGTTCTTTTTTATTTTTCAAAAGAAAGGACTGACACCCTTAAAAATGTATTTGCAGTTTTGTTGTTTTACTTCCATAAAATCCTCGGAAATGATAATTTATATATATTTGCAGCTAAAAATGGATTGAAAATAAGTATAAACTCACCAAGACCAGAACCAACAACTGCAGGAGTGTTGGTCACCCAAAATGTGAGCAAGTACAGTAAGTAAGTAGGGAGGGAGGGAGGGAGGGAGGGAGGGAGGGAGGACAAGAAGTTTGTAATAGTTTTCTACAATTTGTCATATATTCCAGCATAGAATATAGCAAATGGGTTGCCATTCTGTAGTATATCGGTAATACTTGTATTTTACATACTGATATAACCCTATGATATACTGCTGAAGGCTAGGGTTCACACGATAGATTTAGGAATCTTAGACCATTCTAATATTAATTGATTATAATTTCCTTCTATTCAAAAATGATTACTGTATAGACAAGCTATGCTGCCTGGTAAGCAACAGTTGAGCAGCCACAGATGCTGCTCACAGTAAACTTTGCATATTTGTGTAATTACTTTATATTGCAAAAGGAACAATTTCTCTTTGCTTGATACAAAGCACATCCTGTTCACCATTTTTCACCATTTATATATACTTATATAATGTATACCATGTTTCCCTGAAAATAAGACCTCCCCCAAAATAGGCCCTCCCCCCAAAATAGGCCCTCCCTGGAAAATAAGCCCTCCCCGAAAATATTTAAACGCATGCACAGCTGTTCCCTGCCATTTCCTCTGGTTAGGGTTAGGGAGACAGAGCTGGAAATCAGGTAAGACGGCAAAAGGAGCCCCGTCTTGCTCCACACGCCCCAAAATAATAAGACCTCCCCTAAAATAAGGCCAAGTGCTTATTTCAGGGTTCAAAAAAAATAAGACAGAGTCTTTTTTGGGGGGAAACACAGTATAAATTATAATATATAAATGTATACATTTATACATTATATAAATGTATAAATTGTACATTTATATAATATATAATTTATATAATATATAATTTATATAATATATAATTTGTGTCACTTTTTATGTCAATTATTATCATTTATCTCCTCTCTGTTTCAATGGCTTTCCTCAATAACAACTATTAGAATAATATTACAATGAGGATTCATGGTAAGACAGATTGGAATGAAGGAGGTAGATAAAGTGAAGAAATGCAATTTTCATTGGTAACATGTTGACTATGTAAATCTCGTGCCAGAAAACAATCTCTCTACATCTAGACAGGCATATGATGGAAGCAAAGTCATGTGGCATTTAAGGAGATATTATCTTAAGCCCTATTCACAAATTATACAGATAAGTGCATTGTTGGTGACAATCAACTATAGAATAATCCTCTGGTCATTAATTATGTTTTATACATTACTACCACCAGTAGTGGGTTTCAAGATCCGTCGCTACCGGTTCGCTCGTGGGCATGCGCATTCTTGCACGGGCATGCAATGCTTCTGTGCATGTACAGAAGCTTCTCCACATGCGCAGAAGTGTTTGGGTGGGTGGGCGGAGCCTCTGCCATCACCGCTACTGGTTTGCCTGATCCAGGGCGAACCAGTAGCAACCCACCACTGACTACCACCATTGTTAATATGCAACATTATATTTCAGCTACATTAGCATTCTGCGTACATTGTCTGAATCATTTTACAGCACTCTGAGGTGGAAGGCATGCCACGGGAAAGGAGAACACAGAAGAAACTACTTCGGGAAGAAGGCAGAATCTAGGAAAAGCTCAAAACTTAGCTGTCATATCTACTGGCATAGATTTGCCAAAAACATGGAAGAGGATCCCAGAATTTCTGAAGGGACACAACAGTTTGCCTGAGTCTACAAAGAATGTTGTGTACATACATTATTCCAGGTTGGGACTTCAGTAAGGTAAAGGTAAAGGTTCTCCTCGCACATATGTGCTAGTCATTCCCAAATGTAGGGGGCGATGCTCATTCTGTTTCAAAGCCAAAGAGCACTGTCTGAAGATGTCTCCATGATCATGTGGCCAGCATGACTAAATGCCAACAGTGCACAGAATGCTGTTACCTTCCCAGCAAAGGTGGTCCCTATTTTTTCTACTTTCATTTTACGTGATTTCGAACTGCTAGGTTGGCAGAAGCTGGGACAAGTAACAGGAGCTCACCCCGTTATGCCGCACTAGGGATTCGAACCACTGAACTGCCGACCTTTTGGTCGACAAGCTCAGCATCTTAGCCACTGAGCCACCACATCTCTGGGACTTTAGATCTATTCAAAATATATACACACAAGCAATCTTAGATTTCTCCAGTTTCTTTAAATATCTAGAAACCTCTGCCAATCTGAGGTTGAGTCATCTGAAGCTGAAAAATTAGAGCTTCAGAAGAAACTAAGTAGATGCACCCTTGTTGATTTACCATGATTAGTATTAGCATTACTTAATTACTGTTTTTATTCCTGAAGCCTGGATGAATTTAAGAAGGGTGACTTTAGATAGTTTTCAAATGAGCTATGAGTTCATAGTTAAAGCAAGACCATGGCTCTAGGTTCAACTGCTAAATTTTAGGTTCCAAAGGGAAGGGGGATATCATGTTGACCAACAACCAAAGCTAGTCAACTATAATGAAGACATTCAATGTCACATTCAGTGACATTCACAGGTGGACTACTGGTGGGCAAAATGTTTCAGATTCAGAAGATGTTGTCTTCAGAATGCTCCATTTCAATTTGGAATGGTCTGGTCTTACCTGAAAAGTTCTACCGAGGATCCAACTGTTCTGGAAATGTTCCAAGCTTGAAATGAATCTTATTTTGAGCTCAGAACCTCCATTTCTCTTTGAAACAGAACCGTTTCAAGTTGAAAACATGTTCAAAATGTTTCTACAGCTCTGGAAACTTCCGGCAAAGCTGGAACAACCTGTTCTGAAGTTGGAACAACAATTCTGAGCTTGAAATTGGACATTTCAAGCTTGCACAGTATGGAATTCCCCCCTTATCTCCCCTCCCCTTTCCCATGCAATCATCACATCATCATCTTCATCTAAGTCATCTAAGTCCCTGTTCTTTGGAAAATGCTCTCCTTTATTCAGTATTCATTTAAAAATATCGCTTAAGTAGGTCTAACATGTTCAGTGCTGTAGAATTATGCCCTGTTACACTGAGATCCAAATGCATTCTTTATTCATGATATTATTCTGATGTGAAAGCAATAACCCACTGTTTAGGTACACTGTTTTTATATTTGCATGCTAATTATAAGCTGAAGCACAATTGACAAGGAGCCATCAGGTGCTCCTATCATTTACATTTCAAAGTCAACAAAAAAAATTGCTTGAACTTATTTATCTCAAAGATTCGTGGGAGAAGGAGAATGAAAGAACTTCATTATGCCTATGTAGGTGTGGCATATTAATTTTCTTTTTTGCACAATATGTAGACATTATCAGGCAATGTAATTACTGTACATTGATATGGCAAAGCAGTTACTAAAGAAGTATTATGGAAATTGATAGCAGGTTTTCCAAAGCAGTCGGATGCATTAATAACAAGGACATTGAGAGCTGGTGTACATGATCCTGTACTTAGGAAGAAAAACGTCAGTTCTCTTGTCTATGGAGATACTCAGTCATCCAGGTCATGGTTGTCCCAAAGGTGCTTTTTCAAGAGGCAACTGGACTTCCTGTTTTTTCTTTAAAGACTTTCGCTTCATATCCAAGAAGCTTCTTCACCGTCTACAAGAAGCCTTTTCATCCAAGAAACTTCTTAGCTTCTTCAGCTTCTTGGATGAGAAGTGAAACGTCTTCAAAGAAAAACTAGAAAGTCCAGTTGCCTCTTGAGAAAGCACCTTTGGGTCAGTTCTCTTGGTGTATCAGATCCAGATATTTATTCTGCCTTTGAGCACCACTCTTTGTCCTAAAGCTGATTATTGGGGTGGTGTAAATTAATGATATTGCAGATTATGCAGAAAAATGGAGTTTCAATCTCTTTTGTAAACTCCCTTTTATATTTACTTTTGTAAAGTTAAAGTGGGGGAAATGCCAAAGGTTATTTTGTAATTTTATGATTTCCTTAACATGTCTTGTTCAAAATTAGTATCTGAATGGACAATACCACCACAAACAATATTAAGTAGTCATTTGATTGCAGTCTCTCCAATACAATCTATTAAACCCTTGAAGAACACAATAAGATTTTAAGACAGAGTATTGCCATTATCGTGGCTGTACTCAATTTTTATGAGTTGTCAAAATAGATTTGAAGGGATATTTATACCTTAAAGAGGATGAAACCGATTCCTTAAATTCATCTGCCAAATATTTTCCCCATTTTTTTAAAAAGGAATTTTAAAGAGGGCTGTGAAAATATTTATAGACCTCTCATATCCTGGACATAAACTGTTTCAACTCCTACCCTCCAAATGATGCTATAGAGCACTGTACATCAGAACAACTAGACACAAGAACAGTTTTTTCCCGAATGCCATCAATCTGCTAAACAAATAATTCCCTTAACACTGTCAAACTATTCACTAAGTTTATTACTATTAATCTTCTCATCATTCCTATCACCCATCTCCTTATGACTGTATGACTGTAACTTTGTTGTGTGTATCATTACAATTTATATTGATATTGATTGTTTCCTGATTGCTTATTTGTACCCTATGACTATCATTAAGTGTTGTACCTCATAATTCTTGATGAATGTATCTTTTCTTTATGTACACTGAGAACATATGCACCAAGGCAAATTCCTTGTGTGTCCAATCACACTTGGCCAATAAAAAAATTCTATTCTATTCTATTCTATTCTATTCTATTCTATTCTATTCTATTCTATTCTATTCTATTCTATTCTATTCTAAGTGTCTTCCCTCAGCAGATAGGTTTCTCATTAATAAAATTTTGGTCTTCTGGTTTTCATTTCCTTCCTTGTTTTTACACTGTCACATCAATTTAGTGATCCAAGAGTTGTGACAGATAAAAAAAAAAAATAGGGTATTTTTTAAAAAAAATACAAGTAAAGAAAGAACTATGCATACAATAAATGTTGAAAAGATCATGAATTTTAGAAACCATTGGTTTTTTAAAATTGCAGTTATTTTACCAAATAACGATAATGGAGTAAGTTCACCTTTGGTCTTTCACAAAAGAATCATAATATTTCTTTTAACCTGTGTCAGTCCTTTATAATAATTTCTTTTAAATATCTGAATATCCCCCAATTATAATGAAACCCAGTCGATGTTTCAAGCAGAAATTCTTCATTGATATTGATTAACAAGCCAAACATTTGCCCCTACTCCAAAACCGACTTCCAAATTTGCTACTGTGTGAAAACTATTCTATTCAAGCTGCAACTTTATTAGGATTTTTTGGGGAAAAATGTCTATCAGTTTATAGTATATCTGTTTTTATTCAAGCAAGATCTTGAATAAAAATTAAATTCTTGTTTCTCTTAATATTTTAAGGTACCACAAAGTGAAATTTAGGAGAAAAATGGCCACCATTGTTATTTATTTGAAAGAATTCTGAATGGAATCCATTTTTACTAATTACTGGTAAATTGTGCGATTATTCTGAGTCATAGCTGTTATTACAAAATTTTGAAAGAGAGATTTTGACATTAACCTACAAACCGCATGTTCAGCAGAACCATAATCTCCAATTACAATTCAGATTGGCCTGAATTTCTCACCCCTCCCTAATTATTGGAACAACGAGACTGATTTGCTGGCCAGAGAAATACCAGAAGGTTTATGTTTAATCCAGAAACTTATTTTTGTTTGCCAAGCACAAAGGCTGGTTCTTCAAACTCTGAATTCTGATCTTGCATGTATCCAAGTGACAACAGATGTTGCATACTGTCCTGGCCTATTGGAATTCGTATTATGGGAGTTCTGAGATAAACATAGCAAGGCCTTGATATCTCCTACCAAATTGCCTTCTTCGAATTCCATGTTTTACTTATTTGCCAAAATTTTATCTTTTCTCTGAAAGAGGCTAGTGTACCTAACATATGATTAGCCAGTTTTAGAGATGTGAAGAGTGTGATTTTCTCCAATTCACATTCAGACATTATTTTATCTTGCCCGCACCCTTAACAACATGAGGAAATTAGGCTGTGAGCTATCTAGCAATAGTAATATGTTCTGTCTCAAAATGGATCTGTCTCAGCAGTACCTTTTGAAAAGCTAAGCATCTTTTTTAGAGGATATAGGTTGCTTGTACCTACCTTAAGAAACACACTCCCACTTTCATAAGAATAATTTGGAAACACTGAACATATAAACGCTTTGATCTATTTTGAGCCAACACCAGCACATTCCAATTCCTAATAAAAGGGACACTCAAATTTATTTGTAAAGATTTGACTAAAAAACCACTAGATCACACTGAAAAAGATGCATACATGATTCGTTGTCTGAAATATTTAGTATTATTACATATGTATGAATATATTTATTTTTGGAAACCATTTGCACAAAACTTTTGTAAAGTCCTCACTTTCAATGCAATTCCAAAATTCATCATATGCAATCTTTCACCATCGTTTTAGCTTTAGTGAAATTAGTGAAATAACACTACATTTCCTTCCATCTTGCTATAGTCACTGGTGCCATTATCGTACATTAGAAAGAGAAAACACCCTTATAGGGCCAATGAATGTGGAAACAGCAGAAGTATGCCTGAAGGCCCTCAGCCTCTCTCTCTATATTGTCCACTCCTTTTTGGCAATGTTATGCAAGCATGAAGGAGCCACCACATTTAAGTCTCTATAGCTGAAGTACTCAAGACAGATTTGAATCTAGGGCAGGCTTGTTTTCTCTTTATGTTTTATGTCATCCAGTTGATGCTAAACATACAGCCCCAAGTTCATGCAGTCAGCATCGACATTGATAATTATTGTACAAAGGGACTAGCTTTTTGAAAGAATCTTATTACCTTCACCTGCATGAACTGAATGCACAAAATCAACTTTTTATATTAATTGTTTCTCATTTGACATCTTATAACTTCATAACTTGTATGTGAATATCTGGAACCCTGTCTGGAACCCTCACCACATTTCTGACATCAATTAAACGTGTCCAGAAATATTTTACAAGAAGAGTTCTTCATTCCTCTGAAAACAACAAAATACCTTATCCCACCAGACTTGAAATCCTAGGCTTAGAAAACTTGGAACTCCGTCGCCTTCGACAAGACCTAAGTTTAACTCATAAAATCATCTATTGTAATGTCCTTCCTGTTAAAGACTACTTCAGCTTTAATTGCAATAATACAAGAGCAACCAATAGATTTAAACTTAATGTTAACCGCTTTAATCTAGTTTGCAGAAAATATGACTTCTGTAACAGAATCATCAGTGCTTGGAATACTTTACCTAACTCTGTGGTCTCTTCCCATAATCCCAAAAGCTTTAACCAAAAACTTTCTAATATTGACCTCACCCCATTCCTAAGAGGACTATAAGGGGCATGCATAAGAGCACAAATGTGCCTACCGTTCCTGTCCTATTGTTTTTCTTTTTCTTCTTCATATATATACTAACTCAGATTAGTCTGTGTACATACACCCACTATGAAGATGTAGCATGACCACAAACACGAAGCCAAACAACAGCAATGCAGCTCACCAGCTCAAATCCCCCTGCAACACAGACTAATCTGAGTACAACCAAGCCCCCACCCAAACAGGACACACCCCAGCCAATCAGAGCACAAAAAAACCCCCAAGCACAGCCAAGCTCCCACCCAATCAGTTCAAACCCCCACTAGCAGTTAAAAAGGAAGAAACAGCTGCAATCACACATTGCTCCCAGAAGCACGAAGCTGAAGCCTGAAGATGACGAATGAGACTTCGTCGAAACGTCGCCAAGACACTTCCAATTTTACGTGGGAGAAAACCCGAATAACCAAAGACCTACATACATACATACATACATACCTACATACATACATACATACATATATATATATATATATGCTTATTCCTCCTAATATTTACTAATATATATATGTTTATACACTATATAATCTTTTTTGTATGATACTTATATATATTGTTGTGACAAAATAAATAAATAAAATAAAAAATAAATATGTGAGTGGCCATTCTTAAAAGAATGTGAGCGGTTGATAGACAGAATGGACATTATTTCCTCTGACACTCTCCATTCACATCTGTCTAAGAATAGTGTGATTCTGGAATAGCAGAAAAACCAGCCTGGACGTCTGAATATGATTGCCCTGCAGGCAATTTGTTATATTCAAGCTGCAACTGAAAATTTTAGTATACTTATCTTGAGTAAATTTGTTTCATATGCTATCTATCATTGTAAAACTGAATTAGAAATAGGGAGATGTTCACATATCCTTCCTGATTCCCTTTCTCATCTCCATTATAACACCCCCCCCATCTTTTCTATCTTTTTTCCCCCCAAGATCCAGATGGATGGACTCATGGATTTTATCATGTGACATATAATCAGTGATATTATAACGACCCTAACCAACACAAAAGCAAATTGACAAAACATCTTTCTAGTTCTTTCCTAGTTGCTCGTAATTCATAGTGTACTAACCAGAGGTGGCATTCAACACGTTCTGACCAGTTCTGGAGAACCGGTAGAAGAAATTTTGAGTAGTTCAGAGAACCAGTAAATACCACCTCTGACTGGCCCTGCCCCCATCTATTCTCTGCCTCCCGTGTCCCAGCTGATCGGAAAGAAATGGGGATTTTGCAGTAACCTTCCCCTGGAGTGGGGAGGGAATGGAGATTTTGCAGTATCCTTCCCCTGCCACGCCCACCAAGCCATGCCATGCCATGCCACGCCCACCAAGCCACGGCGACAGAACTGATAGTAAAAAATTTTGAATCCCACCACTGGTACTAGCCATAAGTTGCTTAGAGTAAACAATGTAAGTTCACCTGGACATCTGAGTCCTGAAAGAACACAATGGAGGGACTGCAACATACTTGGAAAACAGAGCTGTGCACTACACATCACAGATATATCTTCTATTGTACTCAAAGCTGACAAACCTTCTAATCTAAGGAGCTATTTTATTTAAGCCACCACAGCTCCATCAAGTAAATCCTTATAAGTGAGCTGTGGTTTACAGATGCATAAACCTGACTGCTTGTCTGTGAAAATTGGTTATTACCTTCTGAGTTTTGTAATTTTTCTGGATTAGAAGGCATCACATCACTCAAGATGGACCACACATACCTTGTTTGTTTAAGCCTATCAAACAGAATTGGAATTATACTGTAGATAGCATAGAATTTCACTCTTTTTTTTCTTTCTTTCGTACTATTGCCTCCTGATGACCACCTAGATTAATCCCTGTAGTTTTTTTGTCAAGATTTTGTAAGTGAGAAATGAAAATGTTTATTCAATAAATATTTGTTGCTCCAATTTCAGAATATGGACCCAAATGGTTTAGACAGAAAGTGGAAAACTTGGAGGAACATTTATTGAGAGAAAATTTTGCCTCTGCTGCTTCGTGTTAAGTCAATGGACTTGATGGGCAGGAATGATAGAACTTCAAGAAGGCATGAGGTTAACAGGGCAAACAATTATACAATTGTCAAGTACCAATAACCAGGAAATCTGGCTAAATAAATTGCGTAAATAAGCAGCATGATAGCGCATGTATCAGTTCATTTCCATTTAGCCTCGACTATTGTATAAGAACATTAATTCAAAATTGGAGTATCTTCAAATGACAACAGAATGCGAAAAACACAAAACAAACCAGGATCATAAACTAGCATTAAACTCAGATTTCTTGTTTGCCAGCTAACCCCAATTACTGACCCAAGTTCAAACGTCACATGAACCTACCTTCTTCACCTTTCCTAGCTGGAGGGACAGCAGGAAAAGTGTAGCAGTGGCAATCAAACTACTCTGATCATGGTTTATTCAACCAGCCTTATGGCTGAAGTGGAACCATTCCACTGTGTTGTGAGTTTTTCAGAGGAGATGTATACATAAAGGATGCATTTCTCTCTTTCTTTCACCTTGTCCTTGATTTTAATCAACATTTGCCTTTATAGAAAAAATAATTGACATTTAGGATCTTCTGAAGCGCAGCTCAAACAAACATAATGAGAAACACATCGGCTGACCTTTCCTAAACTATGATACCCAACAAAATGGTACAGATGTCACATTTTCCCTTTAAAAAAACAAAACAAAACAAGGGAATGGCATCTTTTGTGGCGATAGACAAGATTATAGGGTACTTTTATTTTAAAATAATTACACAGGGACCTTCAGAGTACTTTTCAAAGGTCATATTCTCATCACATAGCCAAGATTTCTTTCTTACTTCTCCTTTTGTCCCACCAAATTTAGATTTAGCAAAGGGAAAAGAAAGAGCAAGTGCATGGGAGTGTGTGTGTGTGTGTGTGTGTGTTTCTTCCTTCTTCCTTGTGGTGGAAAACTGAAGGCAGTTCAAAGCCCCTTCGGCTCCCAGAGGGCTGTGGGCTATGATAGGCTATTTCCTACCATTTAGCTCTCCCCATTATCACAGCTCCTTTTTCTTCATTATTCTCCACTTATCACATGCAGGATCATCACAGAGTCCAAATAGAGAGTTGTAATTACTCGGCTGCCACCTGATAGAAGCTCTTCTATCATCTTTATCTTGCTAGGCCTTGCCGTTTCATCACGGGATAAAACTTGCCCAAAGCAATGCCTGCGATACTACATCTCAGAGATACATTTAAAGTTTACTCATTTATCGCACGAAAATGCTGAACCCGTGCAATTATTAGATACACTTGCCAATTTATTTGTAGCAGGAAGGCTTCTTAGCTCCTCATTCTGTTAGCGATTTATTCAGCTCTTCTTGAAAACATTGAGGTCACTTTTGGGTGCTCTGATAAAATGTGAAATGGAGAAAGGGGAAATGAGGCAATGGGGATGGAAGAGAATGACCAGAAATAAAACTGCTGGAAAATGCAGTCATCACAATCCCAAAGTATATCCCCCAAAGTGTAGGTTAAGAGAAGGGGTGTCTTCATTTCCTTGCCGTTTGCTGCTGATATTGATGCTAATGATTAGGGTCCTCACTGCCAAGATTTTTAGAACCACCAAGACTAGGAAAGACATGATCACATTCCTGTTCTGACCTAGGTTTCCCAAAAGCATGAAGCAGACTCCTTGTCCCGACAAAAACCCCTTTTTATTAAGTTACTGGGAATCCCTCTCATTCACATCCAGCAAAGTCTTTCAAGGGAGAATTTACAGTCACAGACCTTATCTGGCTTGGAGAGCTGCCAGGTCGATATCTTCAAAACTTGGCAAGAAGTCAAGAACCAATTAAGTAAACTAATTGTCTCCTGCAAACTCCACTCCCCTTTTGCTCCTCTTTTATTCCCTCTGGGAGGGACCATTCATCGTCCACCTGTGGTCTTATTCCCAAGTCGAGCCTTCTTCTTCAGCTGTTCCCTCCGTCTGGCAACTCTGTGGATGCACACACTGGGAACAGGCTCCAGCTGTTCATCTGCCTCACTGATGTCTGACACTGAAGGTAACTGATAACTGGCATACGGCCCTGGCCCCCTCTCTGCCTTCGGTGCAGAGCCCTCATCAGAGCCTTCCCCAGACTCCAGGACTGGCCCATGTTCCTCCCCAACTGTCCAAATCTGCTGCCAGCTCTGCTGGTGAGTCACAACAATTCCATCAAATAAAGGACTAGACAATGTTAGCATTTTCCATATAAAAATTTAGTCTCCTAGTTCTCTCTTCCTTGCTTATACACAATGTGTATTCAATAGTCTGCTAGGTTCATTTCTCTGACTTTAAATATTTAATATGTTTTTTTCCTCTTTTTGCAATTTGCCAGTCAACGTGGTGGCTATGATCAAAGCTGCCCCAAGAAACACAAAAATTGAGCACTTCTTCAACTGCGTTCATGGCTGGTGGTCCATCTTTGGAGGTTCTCAGAAATAAGCTGGATGCCCATTTGACTGGGATGGTGTAAGACTCCTGCCTTGAACAGGGGTTTGAACTAGAAGACCTCCAAGGTCCCTTCCAGCCTTACAATTCTATGATCTATGAACATGAGCTTTTTCACCAAAATCTACAGAAACCCATTGATTCCCAGCTGTGATTCCCAGCTGTGAACAGTTTCCCCTTCTCTGTGAGTGTATGATAGAATAGAATTTTTTATTGGCCAAGTGTGATTGGACACATAAGGAATTTGTCTTAGTGCATAAGCTCCCAGTGTACATAAAAAGACAAGATACATTTGTCAAGAATCATAAAGTACAACACTTAATGATAGTCATAGGGTATAAATAAGCAATCAGGAAACAATATCAGTATAAATTGAAAGGATACAAGCAACAAAGTTACAGTCATGCAGTCATAGTGGGAGGAGATGGTTGATAGGAACAATGAGAAGACTAATAGTAATAGTAATGCAGACTTAGTGAATAGTTTGACAGTGTTGAAGGAATTATTTGTTTAGCGGAGTGATGGCGTTCGGGAAAAAACTGTCCTTGTGCCTAGTTGTTCTGGTGTGCAATGCTCTGTAGCGTCGTTTTGATGGTAGGAGTTGAAACAATTTATGTCCAGGATGCAAGAGGTCTGTAAATATTTTCATAGCGCTCTTTTTGACTCGTGCCGTATACAGGTCCTCAATAGAAGGCAGGTTGGTAGTAACTGGTTTTTCTGCAGTTCTGATGAAGCTAGAATAGACTGTTACGTAGGCCCACATATTTTGCAAAACCATAATGCAGTTGTCTGGTTTGAATTTTCAAACATCTTCAATGTTGTATGAACCCATTGACTGATTTTAGGCCATCCAACTCCAGAGTGAGTCTGGTGGCTTTGGAGCTACTCCAATGGTTCTGAATCCTGAACTCACGTTTTGGGGTTACTTTGTGGAAATCATCTTATTGTGGCTTCTTCAAAAAACCAAGTTAAATAAACTATAGTTTAACATGTTTAATGTGCAGTGCAGACCTGCCCATTAATTTCTTATGGTATGTTCTATACAATCATTATATTAAATTATTTAAAATTCAGCTCTTATTATTGTGTTAATTAATATAATCACTGCAAACTGCCTCAACTTTTTTTTCTAACTACCTCAGTCTTTGTGAGCAACATAGAATAGTGAAAATGTCACTCACTAGCTTGCCAAAGGGGAGCCCCTTCAAGCAACCAAATTTATAACATTTTGGTTTTTTCTTTTTTCTTTTAGTTTTAGAAAACACTAAAAAGTCACAGTTGATAAAAACATACCTGAACAGACAAATGAAGAAAAAACAATACGGAATGAAAATGTATGTGTATCCACACACATACATAGTTTGTGTGTAATTGTTTACAATTTCCTGAATGGCACTTTTGAGGCCTTATTCTTGCTCAGTGGCAAAGTGAATATCAACACCTTATTCCATATTTAAATGCCAGAATAAAATTAGCTTAGGTTGAGTTCCTAAAAACAGCCTAATCCCCATGAACTTAATGGAAGCTGCAGGCATTCAGTATTTTTAATAATCTACTCTCTTTTTTAGTTACCTTAAAGGCGAGTTTGAATTCTTCAAGCATTTTCTCTGCATCTTAATTTTTCCATTTACCCATACAATTATAAATACAACCAGCTCCTTTGCATGATAGTTTGGAGAGCCTTATATTAAGGGTCATAAAAAAGCAAGTTAATTACTGTATTGTTGTCATTTCCATTAGGTTTAGTCTGGCACTTGTGAGCAAGGGCATTCTTTTGAAAATTACACCTCATTATTTTCAGAAAAGAACATGAAAAGATGTTTGGGTCTTGAAATATGAAAAATGATTGTCTTTCCTGTTCCAATTTGGTCTTTCCCAGATGTGCTATAAAGACAACCTGCATAATTCCAGATCAGCTTGACCATGCCAGCTGGGAATTCTGCAAACTGCATTTCCAACACACCTGAAATGCTAGGTTTAACCCAAAGGTGCTTTTTCAAAAGGCAACTGGAAAAAAACCAAGTCCAGTTGCCTTTTGAAAAAGCACCATAAGGACGTCCTTGAGTTAGATGACAGAGAATAAGCAATAGATTTAAAGAAGATTCTTACTGTGTTTTCCCAAAAATAAGGCATCCCCTGAAAATAAGCCCAATAATCGGGCTTTTGAGCACATGCACTAAAATAAGCCACCCCCTGAAAATAAGCCCTCCCCAAAAATAAGCCCTCCCCAAAAATATATAACCACATTCACAGCCAGTCCCCACCATTTCCTCTGGTTAGGGTTAGGGAGATAGAGCTGGAAGATGGCAAGAGGAGCCCCGTCTTGCTCCACATGCCCCAAAATAATAAGACCTCCCCGAAAATAAGGCCAAGTGATTATTTCGGGGTTCAAAAAATAAAAGACAGGGTCTTATTTTTGGGGAAACACAGTAGAATCACAGCATCTTCTGATTGACAGAAGAATGAACGTCTGTCTAAACTTGTGTTTCCCAGTCTCAGCTATTTTAAGATAGATGGACTTTAACATGTGTGGACCACCCGGTATGCTGTCTGGAAAATTCTGACAGTTGATTTCCATCTACCCTAAAGTTGCTGAAGCTGAGGAAGACTGATCTAGTTTTCCCTGGAAAACTGGGATCAAAATATTCCTTACCATTTTTCTTTTATTATTCATTAGGATCTCAGAATGAGTGTCGTGTCTTTTCCCCAGAGTTTCATATTGCTCAGAATGATATTGGAAAGCCCCACTGTCTCTAGCCGTTTCCTGTGTGATATGAGACTATAGCATAAAATTCCAGGGTTTTCTACACTTGCCTCAAGCTATAAAGCTCCAGGTGAGAATTTTGTCAATTGGTGGGATAAGTAATTCATATAAAGGGAGATCATTTGAATTTTCCTTACTTGTGGATGTGGCAATACGGGTTGCACTTGATACCACAAACAAAGACTCTTTCATAAGCCTGCAACCATCACATGCTAAGTGTCTTTACACAATGTGGCAACCCTAGTCTGATCATGATCACTGCTCATCTAGAAACAGCAAAGATCAAGGGATTGACCCTAATTTTCCCATTAGTGTGTGAACTACAACAATCTGAATGGCCGACACGGTTGCCTACTTTTGTAATGAAAAGCTGGTATTGCTACATTGTGCATGAAGAAAGTTCATCATCTACAATCTACTTAACAGAAACTTTCCTCAGTCATTGAGCGGAATTTGTGAGAACTCAAGCTGTACTTGAAGTTTGCATATCCTATCCCTTTCCCCCTATATCTTCCAAGTGTGTCTGCTATAATCCTTCCTATTGGGAATTTGCACTTTGAAAAGCAAGTTCTATGCGGATGTTTAAACTACATCTGTAATCACATGTAGAAAAGTCCTTACAATCCGGATCCCTGAAATATAGCACCTGAAGAGTGATCAGTTGTTTTTGTGCTTCATGAATTTGAGACCTGCTGCACAATATGAGGGTTCTAAAATTGTGGGTTGCGGTGGGATTACACAGAAAGAGCAAAAGAAAATGAGGCCAGGATGTGTGTGATTCTGTTACGGTATTCTAGAGCAGGGGTCTCCAACCTTGGCAATTTGAAGACTTGTGGACTCCAGCTCTCAGAATTCCTCAGCCAGCTTTGCTGGCTGAGGAATTCTGGGAGTTGAAGTCCACAAGTCTTCAAGTTGCCAAGGCTGGAGACCCCTGTTCTAGAGAACTTCAGAAATTCTTGTTCTGGACTTATATATCAGTTATGTAACTTTGGCGTGCAAAACAAAATTGAATTTGCAAGATTTCTTACTAATGTGGAACGGAGTAAAGTTAAAAAAATGAGCAAGCAGATAAGAGGTGATGTTAGAACAACTCAACCCCCAAAGAAAACAATCCTCCTGGCAGCTCATCAAGATAAACCCAACACCTTAAAATGATTTAATTTCCTCTTGCATTCTCATTCTGGCAAATATATAATAGAAAGATTGGAAGATTCTTTACCTGGCATTTCAGGTGTGGCTTGCATTCCAAAGACTTGGAAGAGGTGATGGTTAGGGTTAACTTAATTAGCCATCAGTGGTGCCACACCAAGCTTCTCTGAAGTGCTCTTTTAATAGACTGTCTATTATAATGCTACACATCAGACAAAATCAGGTATTAGTAGAACCATTAGACAGTCTCCCTCCAGGTAATTAAGAGTATGAACCACCACCTCCATTAATAAACATTGAACTTTTGTGTGGGAGCTTTTTTCCTCAGGTATGATCACACCGTGGCTTCAGTGTGTCTGCAAGCTGTGAAACCATGTGATCAACTTTGCAGATTTCCTCACCTAATCATCTCCCTGCCAAAATTGACACCTGGTTTGGAAAGAAATACAGCCAGGATCATTCCTCCAGGAAAAACAACAACAACCCTACCACACAGAGTTGTGCACACAGATACATGTATGGGGAGCTCTGTGTAAAAAGGATCTTCTACGAAGAGCCATTCATCTAGAATAGCTTCCAGTAATCACCCCAGTTTTCTCATATTAATATCTGGGCAAGTGTGATGTTTATCTCCTTACGGCACAACATTACAACTAGCAGAAGAGATACACTGTGCATTGTCTGTAGGATGTAACTCAGTGGCAATATTTACAGTTATAACATTTGTTAAGAATGGAGTTTGGATAGTCTCATTTTCAGCTTTTGAACAACAAAACCCCTACAATTAATTTTTATAAATATTTGTTATGATTAAATCAATTTGATATGCAAAAGTTGAGTGGAATAAAGAATCCAAAGGCTTCTATAGTGCCTAGACAATGAGAGAGTGTCTTCTACAGCAAGAGCTATGGACCTCAACTCACATTTATATAGTCCACTACTTACAGACCAAAAATAATATTCAGAATTTATTGGACTCCCTTATGTTTGTACTGTATAGAAAAAGACTGTCAAAAACAACCTTTTGTTGGAGAGGTAATACTTCTTTAAAACTCATGTTTTTACAATGTCCTATAATTTTGGGAGAAAGTGGTGGACTGCATAAATGTCGTCGTATGACAAAAATTAAAACTTTCAGGGGGTAATATTCTCTTGAATTGTGTACTTAGTACATGGAGCTTGACAACTGGATGTAAATTGATTCTTTATGCCTTTACTATAACTAAACAACTTCAACAATTGAAGTGATAAATGCATGTCCCATTTACCAGTGCTCAATGGATTGAAAACTTGATTTCACTTGCTATTTATGGGCAATTGCCTATAGATATAAGCCTTGTGTGAATAAATGTAATGAAATATGGGACTTGTTTAGACAAAATACAGTAGGTTAAAAAAGCATATATATATATATATATATATATATATATATATATATATATATATATATATATATATATATATATATATATTTGTTTTCTGAGGTTTTCACGGGTGTTTGTATATAGGTCTTTGGTTGTTCGGGTTTTCTCCCGTGTAAAATTGGAAGTGTCTTGGCGACATTTCGACAAAGTCTCATTCATCGTCTTCAGGCTGGTGTTTACAGCTTCGGGCTTCTTGGATTCCAAAGAAATAAGATTACCAAACTAATCCATAAAGAAACCCCCACTAAAATCCAAGACAGAGAACAAGAAAAGGGCAAAGCCCTCCTCCCATATATAAAAGACACCACAGACAGAATCAGCAAGATCCTCCACAAACACAACATCAAGACAGCATTCTGCACAAACCGGAAAATATCCACCATCCTAAGAAACCCCAAAGACAAAACTGAGTTAGAAAATCAAGGAGTATATGAAATCCCATGCACCGTCTGCAGCACCACATACATCAGACAAACCAACAGAAGAATAAGTGCACGCATTGAAGAACATAAGAACTCAGTCAGAAAAGATGAACCAACTTCTTCCCTGGTCCAACACCTTAAAGCCACAGGACATAAAATTGACTTTAAAAATACCAGAACTATCGCCAAAACTGAACACTTTAACAACAGAATAATCAGAGAAGCCATCAAGATAGAAAAACGCCCACACAGCATGAATAAACGAGATGATACCTCCCGCCTACCAGCCATTTGGAAACCCGCCCTTATCGACAAACGAGTCCCTAACATGAAGAATGATGCAAGACCCACATTCATGAGTGCCACACAGCATATCATCATCACACATCCATGCTGAAAGCAGACTCAAACCCACACCGATGATGAAGCACGACCACGGACCAGAAGCCAGACCGCAGCTGCATCATTAGCCATTTCAAACCTTTCCAATCCATACATGCAGCAGACTGGCACCCACCATGAAGATGTAGCACGACCACAAATGCGAAGCCAAACAACAGCAATGCAGCTCACCAACTCAAATCCCCTGCAACTCAGATTAACCTGAGCACAACCAAGCCCCCCCCCACACAAACAGAACACACCCCCATCCAATCAGAGCAAAGCCAACCCCACCATCCAATCAGAGCACAACCAAACCCCCAACCAATCAGTTCAAACCCCCACTAGCAGGAAGAAACAGCTGTGATCACACATTGCTCATAGAAGCACGAAGCTGTAAACACCAGCCTGAAGATGACGAATAAGACTTTGTCGCAACGTTGCCAAGACACTTCCAATTTTACGTGGGAGAAAACCCGAATAACCAAAGACCTACATACAAACACCCGCGAAAACCTCAGAAAACATACACACACACACACACACACACACACACACACACACACACATATATATATTTGTTTTCAATTTTACATGGGAGAAAACCCGAACAACCAAAGACCTACATATATATATATACATATACATACATATATACATACACACACACATATACACACACACACACTATATACAACACACACATTTGCATAAAGTTTGTATTAGATAATTATATATAGAATTATAACTGTTTAGCATAACAACATATACTTTACATTTTGTTCTTTTTTCTGTTGTATTTTTTAACTTATTTTTAAAGCACATTATGGATGTTTAATATGGATGTGTTTTTGTGTTTTGTACCTTTTTTCCTTTTTCTGTTACTATTTTAAAAGCAATAGAAGCATTATGAAAAAAAACTAGCAAAAGAGAAGAACAGAAGTGAAACTTAGAGAAAAAATATATTCCTTTTCTCTAGAAGAGATGCATTTACACAGGAACATTACGCAGGAACATTAAGCTATCCTGAGTTAACATTGGAACAAAATAGTCGTCCCACACCGAACCTGGTCCAGTCCAGATGGGTCAGAGTTCTCTCCCATTGCTGGCAATCCACATTGGATGATGAGGATCAAAATTATAATTCAACACATTTGGAGCAGTGGTGGGTTGCCCCCGGTTTGGAACGGTTCTATAGAACCGGTAGTAAAACTGGCGGAAGGCTCCGCCCACTGACCCAAACGTCATCAAAAGCGATCTGTGTATGCGCAGGCACGATGCGAACTGGTAGTAAAGGTAAGTAGAACCCAGCCTGATTTGGAGGACATCAATTTTAGAAGATTGGCATAGGACTCTTAGAAATCCAGTAGCACAGTGGCCCGCAATCTTCTGGGCACCAGGGACCGGGTCTGTGGAGAAAGGTTTTTCCACCTACCAGAGGGGACATAGTTTTCCATGCTGCCTTCATCCCGCAGATGGGGCTTCGCTTGTTTGCATGGCTGGTTTTTGGCATGCCTCAGACCTGTTCCGGTCTATAGACTGGGGGTTAGAGACCACTCCAATAGTAAATAAAATTTCAGAAATTCTCACTAGTAATTCCAAAGATAGTTTTCAAGAAATCAGTCCTTCAATAACTACTGTAAAAGCCTCCACTATCCATCTACTGGGAGCTTTTACAATAAATTTCTGAATAATTTATCACTTAGAACCACTTCTTAACAATCAACGTTTCCTAAATGATAGCTGGTTCTGCTTGCATGAAATCGTATCATTCTGCCAGCCCCAATTGAGAAAAACAAACCATGAATCTCCTTCAGAGAAATCCCCATTTCTGCATCAATCTCTGCCACTGATTTTGCTCAGCAGACAGTAGCTGTAGGTCCATGGAAGAAGTGGCTTTGTGTTGACAAAGATACCAGGTCAGATTAGGTAATCATACCTCCTTGGCCATTATTCCTAACACTGGTACACCACAGGGCTGCATGCTGAGTCCCTTACTCTATACTCTTTATGTACATGACTGCATTCCCACTCATACCAGTAATATTATTATTAAATTTGCAGATGATACAACAGTGGTGGGACTCATCTCCTGGGGGGATGAGTCTGCCTATCGAGATGAGGTGGACCGGTTGCTTTTGTGGTGTGGAGACAATAATTTGGTCCTTAACACCAATAAGACCAAGGAGCTTATAGTGGACTATTGTTGTGTCTGCGGGCCCAGAGCCGGGCTTCCTGGCAGAGAGTGACTCGGAGAGTGAGGGGGAAGAGCAGACTGGTCTTCCCCCTGCAGAATCTTCCTCTCTGGCTCCGCTCCATATTCCAAAGGCAGGCCAGGTGGAGGAGGAGGAGCTGACATGGCCTCTATCCCCTTCCCCCTCCTTCCCCCTGGCAACGCCCCAAGAGTCAGCTGAGGAGGATCAATTGTGGCTAGATACAAGGCAGCGATGCCGAATGAAGCATGCACAGCAAAAGAAAGGAAGGGGCCGGCCCATGGAGTGCTGAGTCACGGAGCCACACACCACAGGGTATAAAAGTGGTGGAGCTGCCTTTGGGCTCCGTGACAGACAAAAACTTCAGCTACTTTATTGCGAGACTCAGGAATTGGCTTTTCGGACTTCTGTTTACTTCTGAACTCTGGGTTGCTCCAGCAACAGATTGCAGTAACACTGAAGAGATAAGGAAGACTTGGCAGGCAATCGCAGGTTTGTTGCCAGAGCTGATATCTGTAGCAAGAATAAATTGCTGGCAAATACAGTCAGCTCGTGTGTCTTTTGGGGGGTGATTGAGGGGGACAGAACAACTACAGAAGGAATAGATCAGCCATCCAGCCCTTAGTTATTAATGGAGACCAAATGCAGCAAGTGGCCAGTTTTAAGTTTTTGAGTGTTGTCATAAAAGAGGACCTGCTCACATAGCAGCACTGTTCAAAAGGGCCCAGCAGAGATTATACTACTTGAGACTTCTCAGGAAACAACAACTGAGTGAAAAATTGCTGGTGACATTTTACTGCTGCACTATTGAGAGTATTTTAACCAGGGGTGAAATGCTCCCGGATCGGACCAGTTCACGCGATCCAGTAGCAATTGTGGCCGGTAGTTCAGCGATCCAGTAGTGATGGCAGAGCAAAGCTCTGCCCACTCACCCAAGTGTCATTACTTCCTGGTTTTAACAAGGAAGTGATGTGTTTTTTTACCTTCTGCGCATGCACGTGCACTTCTGAACCGGTAAGGAAGGTAAGTAGGTTTCACCCCTGATTTTAACTTACTACACCTGTGTATGGTTTGCTAATTGCACAGTGGCAGATAGGACAGCATTCCAGAGGGTCAACGCCATTGCCCAGAGGATCATTGGTTGCCTTCTCCCCTCTTTGGAAAATCTTTATAACTCCCACCGCCTTAAGAAAGTTCAAAACATTCTTTAAGCACCATCTCACCTTGGGCACCCTTTTTTTTTGAACTATTACCATCTGGCAGACGGTACAGGACAATAAAAAGGACAAATAAGCTGAAAAACAACTTATTTCCCAACTATATTGAACTCTACTGTACAGTGTAATATTAATGCGGTATCAGGGGTTTTCAATTCAATTCTATAGAATGTGAAGGATTTGAGTTTTATTTTTATAGTTATAATGTACACTAAAGATGGCATTTAATTTCATTGTAGGAGGTGCACTCCTCCTACAATGAAAACTACAATGAAAAACTAAAGTACCTCCAAAGGAGACCAGAAAAACTTCACCTGTGAAACCCTAGAAATTTATTACAAATCTGAGAAGGCAATAAAAAGCCAGATGACCAACATTTCTTATATGTCTATGGCAACACCTAAAACCAGCCACCCCTGCAGTAAAGGTAGCAAAAGTTTATTCTTTCACTGCAAATGAACTTTCCAAGTTTTCACAGAAGAGTTTAGAAAATAAGCATTCTTAATTACTAGCTGTTGGGGAAAATCTGTCTTAGCCAGTGATGGCATCTATTATCTGATTATCCTTTTCTGGAATTCTCTTAATTGTATCCCCATCCTTTGCCCGTCCCCTATCCATACATGCCCCTTATTACTGAGTCATTAGCACTATTCATAAATACCATATATTCCTATGTATAAATAGTCCCATGAGAAAGAAAAAGCTCTTGCGGGTGACCATGATCCAGCTACCCTTTTTGGAGATAACCTCTTGCCTTTCTTTGGCATTTGGACTTCTGGTTAAAGAAAGGTTTGCAAACTGCTGGGAAGAATAGAATAGAATAGAATAGAATTTTATTGGCCAAGTGTGATTGGACACACAAGGAATTTGTCTTGGTGCATATGCTCTCAGTGTACATAAAAGAAAAGATACGTTCATCAAGGTACAACATTTACAACACAATTGATGGTCAATATATCAATATAAATCATAAGGATTGCCAGCAACAAGTTATAGTCATACAGTCATAAGTGGAAAGAGATTGGTGATGGGAACTATGAAACGATTAATAGTAGTGCAGATTCAGTAAATAGTCTGACAGTGTTGAGGGAATTATTTGTTTAGCAGAGTGATGGCCTTTGGGAAAAAACTGTTCTTGTGTCTAGTTGTTCTGGTGTGCAGTGCTCTATAGCGTCGTTTTGAGGGTAGGAGTTGAAACAGTTTATGTCCAGGATGCGAGGGATCTGCAAATATTTTCACGGCCCTCTTCTTGATTCGTGCAGTATACAGGTCCTCAATGGAAGGCAGGTTGGTAGCAATTATTTTTTCTGCAGTTCTAATTATCCTCTGAAGTCTGTGTCTTTCTTGTTGGGTTGCAGAATTGAACCAGACAGTTATAGAGGTGCAAATGACAGACTCAATAATTGCTCTGTAGAACTGAATCAGCAGCTCCTTGGGCAGTTTGAGCTTACTGAGTTATGATTTATATTGATATATTGATCATCAATTGTGTTGTAAATGTTGTACCTTGATGAACGTATCTTTTCTTTTATGTACACTGAGAGCATATGCACCAAGACAAATTCCTTGTGTGTCCAATCACACTTGGCCAATAAAAATTCTATTCTATTCTATTCTATTCTATTCTATTCTAATTATCCTCTGAAGTCTGTGTTTTTCTTGTTGGGTTGCAGAACAGAACCAGACAGTTATAGAGGTGCAAATGACAGACTCAATAATTCCTCTGTAGAACTGGATCAGCAGCTCCTTGGGCAGTTTGAGCTTACTGAGTTGTTGCAGAAAGAACATTCTTTGTTGTCCTTTTTTAATGATGTTTTTGATGTTAGCTGTCCATTTGAGATCTTGCGATATGATAGAACCCAGAAATTTGAAGGTTTCTACTGTTGATACTGTGTTGTCAAGTATTGTGAGAGGTGGAAGTATGGAAGCATCTTAGTGCAGCGGTCCCCAATCTTTTGGGCACTAGAATGGTTCCGTGGAGAGAGATTTTCCACAGACCGGAAGGGATGTGGTTTCGTGTGTTGCCTGCATCCAACTTCAGGGTTCACTTCAGGAGTGAAATCTAAAATTTTCCCTACTGGTTCTGTGGGTGTGGCTTAATTGGTGGGCGTGGCTTGGTGGTCAGGTGACTGGGTGGGCATGGCCAATAACAATAAATAATAAAAATAATAAACAAAGTACACAAAACAATAAGAGGTACCAAAAACCAACTTTCACACTTTACACACACACAACACAAGACAACCCCACACAACTGAGTCACACACAATGTAAAAACAACTGTACCTCACCCAAAATGGCCCCTGAAACAAGCAGGAACCTCACATAGCCACAAAAAGCTCAAAAACTAACTTTCACACTTTACACACACACACACACACACAACACAACACAACACAACTGACTCACACACAATGTAAAAACAGCTGTACCTCACCCAAAATGGCCCCTGCAACAAACAGGAACCTCACACAGCCACAAAAAGCTCAAAAACCCCTTTCACACTTTACACACATACAATACAACACAAGTGACTCACACACACACAATGCCACATACAGCTTTGTGAGATTTTTATGTAGTTAGCATGAAACACTACAGAAACACACCAAATCTCAGAAAGCTGTACAAGTATTTTATTTTATTTTATTAATATTTTTAGATAAAAGCAGTTAAATTTAAAACGTCCTTAACTTTAAATTGATACGTCTAAAAAAAATAAAACTCCTAAAAAAAACCCAATTAACATTTTTTTTTAAAGCTACTTACCCAACTGAAGGGACAAGGCAGGCAGATTGAGTTGCTAACTGATGCAATTGATTGCAGCAGCCGAAGCAAAGCAAGGCAGCGAGTGAGCCCGAAAGAAAGTCGGCAAGTGAGAACCAGGTGATTGGGTGGGCATAGGCAGGGTGGGCAGGGATTTTTGCTACCGGTTCTCCGAACTACCCGCCCCCCTGATCGCTCAATCCGGTCTGAACCGGGAGCATTTCACCCCTGGTTCGCTTGTTTGTGCGGCCGGGTTTCTGGCATGACGCGGATCTGTGCTGGTCCACGGACTGGGGGTCAGGGACCCCTGCCTTAGTGCACAATCTTTCCCTCTCTGCATTCAGAGAACCGAGTGTCCGAAAAGCCTTGTTGGGTTAAGGAACACGTGCTTTCTTTTAATATGATGAAAACAACAGGAGTTAACAAGTAGTGATACACTACTGCAATGAACACATTTTCTGATTGGTCATAATTGGCTCTGCTCATTCCCTGTTCCAAAGGTATTTTGCAATGCTTTCGTGGGTCGAGTTAGCTACTGTTCTGACATGCATCGACATGCATTGCATATGCAAACGATAAGGCAAAGGGGTTTCCAGGATTCAGCCTCCATGTGGTAATAAGAACTCCCCAACGCAGATACAGTAGTAGCTAGAGTGAGACTTGTGGGAGACACAAGGAAAACAGAGAAAGAAAGAAAACTCTAGCTTCTCTTCAAAGGAAACAGAATTGTTTCTTCAACAATAATTCCTTGGGAACCACAGGTCAAATGCTATCATTTAAAATAGCTATTCTCTTTGACACCAAATCATAAAATATATGAGTTTTTATATGTTTAATAGGTTATCGCCCCCAATTTTCAATTTATTGCAGAAGCCTGCTAAACATCACTGATCACTGGTCACCTAACTCCAGTGGTGAAATATAAAATTTGTTACTACCGTTCTGTGGGTGTGGCTTGGTGTGTGTGTGGGTAATGTGACTGGGTGGGCGTGGCCAACTTTTTTTTTTACTTTTAAAAGCATTTTTTCTACAACCTCTTTGGCCGAAGAGGTTGTAAAAAAATGCTTTTAAAAGGCTCTGACAATCACAGCTGAGCCGCATGATCATCAGAGGCTTTTTTTTTACTTTTAAAAGCATTTTTTCACGGGGGGGGGTGAAAAAAAAACCCTCTGATGATCGTATGGCTGAGCTGGGCGTGGGAGGCAGGGATTTTTGCTATTGGTTCTCCAAACCACCCGCTGCCATTGCTACCGGATCAGGTGATCCGGTCCGAACCAGGAGCATTTCACCCCTGCCTCACTCCCATATGAAACCTGCAGAGAGTTGTAAAGTCCTACTCTTGGTTCAAGAGGACACAGCAGCTCTTACAATTGGGCATTTTTTTCTGAAGCTATTTCGGATGTTTTCAGAGGCATAAAAAAAAGTTTTTTCTGAAACAGAGTTTCAGAAGTTTCAGAGGCAGAAAAAAAAGCAAAAAAAAAAAAAAGCAAGTCACAGAGCTCACAACCAGGGAACCTGTTGCTAAACTTCACCTCTGGAATAGCTGATTAGGAATATTCCGGGAGGCCAATCCACCTGCCAATCAACTTTTTCTTATTTTCCTCCCCAAAAACTAAGGTGCGTCTTATACTCCAAAAAATATGGTACTTTTGCGCTCTCCCGATAAAAATAAAATCTGTTATGAGGGAGAAGTGATTTGTTTCCAATTGTCTGTTTAGAAACCTCCCATCATTAATAAGGCTGCTAGTTTTTATCTGCAGAAGTTTCTATAAGAAGGCATAAGATGTCCTAATCTTAGAATATTTTTTTTAAAACAAAACCCCAATTTCTTAGATTTTAATTGCTTCTGTTTTATTTTGCCATAGTGTCTATGTTTTACATTGCTGTTTTAGTTGTTTGCAGTGATGAAATGCAGCCGGTTCTATCTAGCTCGGGCAAACCAGTAGCGCCTGCAGTGGAAGGCTCCGCCCACCTGCCCGGACGTCATCATGTCCTGTTTTTGATGCTCGGCACATGCGCAGGAGGTCCTGCACATGCACATACTCAGAAGTGTCACACGCGAGCGAAGCAAGCATGTGCACACACATGCTCCCATTTGCAAACAGGTAGTGAAGGTAAGTGGATTTCGCCCCTGGTTGTTTGTAAATACATTCAATAAATAAAAGTTCTTTGCTTTCGTTTTCCCAGGCTGAATCGTCCTATCTCAATCTTCCTACGTATTTTTAAGGAAATTATATTTAAAAAAGAAGGGGTGGGGTGGAGAGGGAAACTAGGTACTCTAGAGCAGGGATCTCCAACCTTGACAACTTTAAGACTTGTGGACTTCAACTCCCAGAATACCTCAGCCAGCTTTGGGAGTTGAAGTCCACAAGTCTTAAAGTTGTCAAGGTTGGAGATCCCTGCTCTAGAAGAAAGGGAAATGTATTTTTTTTTAAAGGGGCAGGAGTGACAACCTTCACTCCTTAAGCAACAATATTAACCACTATGCTATTTCTGCAGTGCTAAAAAGCGGACTATAAAAACATTAGAATGCATGTTGGAAAAGGTGACTTTTTAAAAAGCTGCTTGTAGGGCCTGCATGTATCTGCATTTTGATGCTTTAAGCAGGTGTGTGTGTGTGTGGGGGGAGTTAAGATGCACCACAAGAAGGAAAACAATTGGCAATCATTTTCCTGGAAGAGAAAGGAAGGGAGAGCACTGCTGATGGGAATTGCCCAGTGAGCAATCCTGAGAGCCTGTAGTCTAACTGAATACTTTGCAAGTCTAGGCAGCATTTTTAAAGCTGGTTGAGAATCATGCTCATATGAGCACAGGACTAGTTTTCTCTAATCCTGTACTTATTGTGAGAAGTTTTATATCCAAATATATTTAATTCTTTATAAGGTTTCCATCTTTCCCTTAAAATATTAACAGAATCCACAATGGTCTGAAAATCTGTGTCTCCACTAGATAATTAACAGTCAACCTGAAACTAAAATAAAATTAGCAAATTTATTTTTAATTTATTTATAATTACATTTCTATACCGCACCATCTCCCGAAGGACTCAGGGCGGTGTACAGCCAATATTAAAATACACATAACACTATGATATAAATATAATAAATAAACACTATTTAAAAACAATTTAAAAACAAATATTTAGTGGCCGAATCACTAAAACGGTCGAAGACCGATTAAAAACCCATTAAAATTTCGCTAGAATACATTCTTAGGCTAGTCCCGCTCGGTGAAATAATAAAGTCTTTAGTTCACGTTTGAAGGCCCGGAGGTTGGGGAGTTGGCGTAACCCCAGAGGTAACTCGTTCCATAGGGCTGGTACCGCCACAGAGAAGGCTCTCCCATTGTTTGGTCGACGGCACCCTGAGGAGGCCCGCTCTGTGGGAGTGCACAGGTCGTTGGGAGGCAATCGGTGGCAGAAGGCGGTCTCGCAAATACCCCGGTCCTAAGCCATGGAGCGCTTTAAAGGTGATAACCAGCACCTTGAATTGCACCTGGAAAGCTACCAGCAGCCAGTGCAGGCCGTGCAGGATGGGTGTTATATGGGAGCAACGTGGTGCCCCCTCTATCACCCACGCGGCCACATTCTGGATTAGCTGGAGCCTCCTCCTCTCCAGTAAATAAGTTACTGAGACCTAATCCACATATCAAAGGATAAGGTCTTCAAACACAAATAGTTAAATTAGGATTCCCAGAGGAACTGCATCTTCACAAGAATAGACATACTTACACACATACATGCACACACACCCCTTCAAGTGTCACCCTAGAATCAACACTTGACACCCTGGACAAGCTCCACCTATAAAAATATGTTGCTGTACCCAATTTCTCTGCAGACTGACCCTAAATGCAAACTATTTAGCTTTTAGGAATATTTTTTTCCCCTAACAGCTGCCCTGTTTTTATTTTTATTTATTTTTGTGCAGCCCTGGCTTGAGTTGGAAGCCCAAATTATTCTTCTTGCCTAAGTGTAAAACCTTACTTTTATCTTTTTATTTTGATAAGATAGATAGATAGATAGATAGATAGATAGATAGATAGATAGATAGATAGATAGATAGATAGATAGATAGATAGATAGATAGATAGATAGATAGATAGATAGATGATAGATAGATAGATGATGGATGGATGATAGGATGGATCAGTGGTGAAATATGTTACTACCGGTTCTGTGGGCGTGGCTTGGTGGGGGGGTAATGTGACTAGGTGGGCATGGCCAACTTTTTTTTTTACTTTTAAAAGCATTTTTTCTACAACCTCTTTGACAGAAGAGGTTGTAAAAAATGCTTTTAAAAGCCTCTGATGATCCCAGCTGAACCATGCAATCAGAGGCTTTTTTTTTACTTTTAAAAACATTTTTTCAGCTGAAGAAAAAATGCTTTTAAAAGTAAAAAAGAAACATCTCTGATGATCGCGTGGCTTAGCTGGGCATGGGGGTGGGCAGGGATTTTTGCTACCGGTTTTCTGAACCACCCGCCACCATCGCTACCGGATCGGGCGATCCAGTCCGAACCAGGAGCATTTCACCCCTGGTTCTTAGATATGAACAGAGCTCTCTAGAACAGGGGTGTCAAACTCAAGACCCAGGGACCAGATTCAACCTGTGGGGGTACTTAGATCTGGCCAGTGGAGCCACCCTGTAAACAGTAAACAACCAGCCCACGGTGTTTCTGCCCACGAAAATGGAGCTCGGGAGGGACACAAGCAGCCCTCTCAAGCTCTGTTTTTTCTGGCAGAGGGTTGCCGGAGGCTGTGGCAGTTGAAAATGGAGCTTGGGAACCTGTTTTCGCTGGCAGAGTGCTCGGGCTGCCACAGGCGCCCCTGACATGAGTGATGTTGAGCTGGCCACACCCACCCTGGCCATGCCCACCCTGGACTTCTGAGATCAAATACAACCCTGATGTGGCCCTCAATGAAATCGAGTTTGACATCCCTGCTCTAGGACAAGATAAAGGAAGTATGCTGGGGTGTGCTTTTTTCCCCCCCAATCAACTGCGAATCTATTCAACCACAGCACTAGCCAACATTTATTCATCTAAGAAAGTCCTTATATATTACTGAGATCAAAGTATGCTGTATCTGCAGCATTCCCTGTATCTATGAAACCAGTTATGCTATTGAAATGACTTCTTGGGGAAAAAATAACATGGCGGCTTCTGGTGACTGTAGCTTTTATTGTTTGCAAGCAAGCTGTTTAATCATCTCCTCTAATACTTGCCCAGAACAGATGTTAACTGTTTTTAGTTGCCATCAAAATGTCTGCCATTTTCTAAGTCCTTCCTCCTTTCATTTTGGAACACTGTCTTGCTCTTCTGCGAACTTCAACACACATTACTAATTTTTCACTAGTTTGCAAAGTCACCCATTTCGGAGTCACTTCTGCCAGCTTTTTTCACCATCCTGGAATGCAATTCACTTGACTCCAGAAGAGGCACAGAAGGCTGTTTCCACATCTCTTATTCAAACAACTTGTTCCTTCCCTTTTTTCAGTCATATTAGTAGGGAATAATACCACTGTATAATGCCTTGGTAAGGCCAAACTTGGAATACTGCCTTCAGTTTTGGTCGCCATGATGTAAAAAAGATGTGGAGACTCTAGAAAGAGTGCAGAGAAGAGCAACAAAGATTATTAGGGGAGGCTAAAACATATGAAGAACGGTTGCAGGAACTGGGTATGTCTAGATCAATGAAAAGAAGGACTAGGGGTGACATGATAGCAGTGTTCCAATATTTCAGGGGCTGCCACAAAGAAGAGGCAGTCAAGCTATTCTCCAAAGCACCTGTGTGTAGGTCAAGAAGCAATGGGTGGAAACCAGTGGTGAAATTCAAATTTTTTTACTACCAGTTCTGTGGGTGCAGCTTGATGGGTATGGTGTGGCTTGGTGGGTGTGGCTTGGTGGGCATGGCAGGGGAAGGTGTTAAGTTCTCGTGATTACGACTCAGTCCAAGTCTGTTCATGACCCACAGATTGCCAGACATTGTAGTGACTGACAATGGACCCCAATTTACTTCAGCACCCTTCCAGATGTTTCTGGCAAGGCTTGGCATACACCATGCCCCAATGGCCCCCTTCCAACCGGCCGTGAATGGCCCAGTAGAAAGGGCCGTCAGGTCAGCTAAAAAGGCTTTAAGCCTCCTGGGTGCCTCTAATTGGCACCATAAGATCAGCCAGCACCACCTGGCACAACATACAACCCAGCAGAAATGCTCATGGAATGGTGGCTCAGGATGACCTTAGACCGATTGCACTCTAACTTTAACCCTGAATACCCCATTGATGACAGTCACTGAACTAGAACATTTGTAGTCAGGGACCCTATGTATGCCCAAAACTATGGGACCAAGACAAAGTGGCTGCCTGGGCAAATAATTCAACTAACTGGGCCCTATTCTTATAGGGTCCAGCTTGACAATGGATTAATATGGCGCCGACACATAAACCAGCTCAGGCGAAGAATTACAGGGGTGGCCGACCCACACTCACAAAACCAACCACACACAACTGAAGAACAACCTCCAGGGGGCTCACCATCCCAGCCTAGAAAGAACCAAATGCCTGCAACTGAATCGTTCTCGCCAGCAGACTTACCAGAGGATTGGGTCTTCCAACATCAACCAGGCCTCCATCCAATCCTATGTGCAGTCTTCTGCCATTCTGGAGGACAATAATCCAGCTCCACCTCCATCGAAGACTGCCCTGGAACTAAGAAGATCTGGGTGGAGCTGATGTCATCTGGCGTACCTAGCAGACTACACCTGCGCCATACGGGGGGAGAGGGGTGTTAAGTCCTCGCGATTACAACTCAGTCCAAGCCTACCTGTCGCTAATTGGCTAAGATGCGAGCAGCCATACAGCAGGAAATCGCAGCCCTCCTATTGGTTCCTCCCATCTGACAGCTCCCTATTTAAGCAGCTGTCAGATGGCCACAGTTTAGTCAGTGTTTAAGCTCGCGCGATGTAGCCTTGTTCTGTTGCTAACTTATTATATAAGTTAGCAATAAACTTATTGTGTTTTTCAGCCTAGCTGTTGTGACTTGTCCTCCCTTCTCTCCTCAACCGGGCCCCTCCCATCTCCAACCGGGCCTTTTATCGGACTCCGAGTCTGATAATGAAGATGAACGGCCTGCAATGCCTCCAGCCCCCGGCCCTAGCCCCATGCCCGGAGAGGATTCCAGGAGTGAACGGACAAGCCCGATAAACTTCACTCCTACAGTGTGTGAGCAGGAATCCAGCCAGGTGCTGGAATTAGTGACAGCAGATCCAGCTGAAGACAATTAAGATTAGGAGGACCCTCACTTCCAGAGATCTGAGAGGCAACGCCAGCAGAAGGAGGGGTGGGGCAGGCCTGGATAAATGCTGAGTCATGGAGCCACACCCCACAGCCTATATAAAGGACCTGCTTTTGGCATTCCAACCTTGAGTCAAGCAAAGTCTTATCGAGTTTGCTGATACCAGACCCTATCGCTGAAGTCACAACTTGGACTCCTGCCTGCCCTGATAAACCTCGAAGGAACTTGGCAAGCTGCAGAGGCTTCGTTGCCAACTTTGTCACGGACTTCCTTGACTCGTTTGTCAGAGTGGGGGGTGGGACACGACACTAGCCTCAACCTCTCCTTGCCTAGTTCTCCTTAGAGAGCAGAAGGATACTGCAAAATCTCCATTCCCAGGGGAAGGATACTGCAAAATCCCCATTCCCTCTTCACTCCTGGGGGAAGGACACAGCAAAATCTCCCTTCCCACCCCACTCTGAGGCCAGCCAGAGGTGGCATTTGCCGGTTCTCCAAACTACTCAAAATTTCCGTTACCAGTTCTCCAGAACCTGTCAGAATCTGCTGGATTTCACCCCTGATGGAAACTAATGAAGGAGAGAAGCAACCTAGAAATAAGGAGAAATTTACTGACAGAACAATTAATCAGCGGAAAAACTTGCCTCCAGAAGTTTCGAATGCTCCAACACTGGAAGTTTTTAAGAAGATGTTGGATAACCATTTGTCTGAAGTGGTGTAGGGTGTCCTGCCTAAGCAGGGTTTTGGACTAGAAGATCTCCAAGGTCCCTTCCAACTCTGTTATTCTATTCTAATTGGGAAGTAGTAATTGGGAATAGGGAAAAGGAGGAACTCTTTAATATGTTTTTATGCATCATATTTCAGAAAATTCCCTTTTCTGGATGATGACTGGCATAAACATGTATTAAAGAGTTCTTCCTTTTCCCTATTCCCAATTATCAGTTCTCAATTATTCCCTACTCTCAATTATTACTTCTTATTGTATTCTGCATTCTTGCCAGCTTCATATCATTCTGAGCTTTTTCTTCCCTGACTCTATTCCTGCAAGCTTGAGCAACCAATTTGTAGTCATCCTGGGTTATCTAAGTTGCTTCCTTTCTTCTTTGTTTCTCCCTATTTTTTAACCCAGGCTCTTTAATCTTTCCCCCTTCTACCTTCCCACGGGGAGTGGTTCTGCCTGTGCTCATTGGGCCATATAAACTTTCAAGACACACAGAAGCTCTACCAGATAAAGATAAATAATTCTTTGTCCAAAGGAGAAAGAGAGAGACTGAGAGAGAGAGTGCAAGTATAGATTCACGTGAGAAAGCCAAATCACAAAACATTTACGGCTGAAACCGCATATATGCTTAGTAGGATGTAGTCCTATTGAATAGCAGTTGAATGCCTGACTAAATGGTTAGGAATTTTATGTTAATTGCAGAGCACAGGCTTGTATAATGCTTCAAAAACATTCAGTCTAAAATATGTCTCTTTCATTTTCTCTTTCTTTTGAATTTATTTCTAATCACAAGTTCTTTTTGCTCTATTGTGGAAAATAGAAATAGCCAAATAAAATCCTCACTTCTCTATTGACCAAATGTGACAAATATCACTTTCTACTGTGTGCTATGTAGAAAGATCTATGTTTTTTTTAAAAGGAAAAAAAGGGAGGAGAGAAGGCTGACTTCCCATAATGGCTAGATAAATGTGGGTTCAAAAATCTTTAAGAAAGAGGGCTTCCTTCCTAAGATGAATGCGTATGTCTGTTGGATTTTCTGTCACATTCTTTTATCATCATCCTGTTTATAGAAATTCTGTAAATATGAGGAAACCAAATTAAATTTGTTCGTCCACAGTCAAACCTAAATTGGTACATAGTTCAGTATTCCAGCTCAAAATGAGGCCAGCAGCTTTAACATTAATTTTTTATTTTTACAGCTTTAACGTATGGCACGACAAGGAAAAAGATGCCCCAATTCAGTGGTGAAATCTGAACTGGTTTACTACCAGTTCGCTGGCTGCGCTGCATATATGCATGTAAAATGCGCGCCCGCAGTGCACGCCAAAAGGAAGCATGGGGTAAGTAGAACAGCGCACGCGGGGGGTGGTGTGTGATCAGCTGTGGTGCACGATCTTTTATTTATTTTTTTAAAGCATTTTTTTTACAACCTATACGGCTGAATAAAATGCTTTTAAAAGTTTTTTTTTAAAAAAGGGTCTGACGATCTCGCGGCTCAGCTGTGATCATCAGAACCTTTTTTTTACTTTTAAAAGCATTTTTTTACAACCTATTCAGCCAATAGGTTTAAAAAAAATGCTTTTAAAAGTAAAAAAAAGGCTCTGACGATCGCACGGCTCAGCTGAGCCTTTTTTTAACCTTTTAAAGGCATTTTTTAAAAGAAGCAGCAAGTGGGCGACTGGGCGATTGGGTGGGCATGGGTGAGGGGCCCAGGGATTTTTGCTATTGGTTCGCTGAACCACCCGCTGCTATCGCTACCGGATCGGCTGATCCATTCCGAACCTGTAGCATTTCACCCCACTCTTTTTTCTTACCCACCAAGTATCAACCATGGTGGGAATAGAGCTGTCAATCTCCCTCTCTTAGATGCGGCAGGGCAGGTTTGGGTGAGCACAGGCAGCTTCTGCATGCACCCAAATCCAAACTTCATCTAAACCCAAACCAGAATGACACTTTGCCCCCTGTCAAGTTGCTCAGTTGCTCATATTGCAAGCTTGGAAATATTCTGCACCTGAATCTGTTGGTTGGGCTACTCTCAACATGGGTCTCTCTGAAGACCCATGCTTCTGAAGTAGTTGACGTTCAAAAGTTACTTACAGAACATAGAATAGTAGAGTTGGAAGGGACCTTTGAGGTCTTCTAGTCCAACCCAGAGCTTGAGCAGGAGACCCTATAACATTTCAGATAAATGGTTGTCTTAAAAGCCTCCAGTGATGGAGCATCCACAGGTTCTGAAGCTGTTCCACTAGTTGATTGCTCTCACTTTTAGGAAATTTCTCCTTAGTTCTAGGTGACTTCTCTCCTTGGTTAGTTTCCATCCATTGTTTCTCGTCTTGCCTTTTGGTACTTTGGAAAACGGTTTGGTTACCTCGTCTTTGTAGGCGCCCCTCAAATATCACGCCTAGTCCTTCTTTTCACTAGACTAAATATACCCAATTCCTGTAACTATTCTTTATATGTTTTAGTCTTCATCCCCCTAATCATTCTTGTTGCTCTTCTGTGGACGCTTTCCAGAATCTCAACATCTTTTTTATATTGTTACGAGCAGAACTGAATACAGTATTCCAAATATGGTCTTACTAAGGCTTTACAGCAGGGGTAGTCAACCTTTTTATACCTACCGCCCACTTTTGTATATCTGTTAGTAGTAAAATTTTCTAACCGCCCACCGGTTCCGTAGTAATGCGCCATGTATCGTTGTCTGCGCATGCCTCTCACACATCGTGGATTGGGTTGGGTGGGGCACCGGCTACCAGCTCTGCTTGTCTGTTACAGCTGGTGGTGTGGGGGGAGATGCGCAAGCTATTCTGGGACAAAGCTCTTTTGTTTGCGGCCGCACTATAGTGCCATTTAGTTTCACTTAGGTAACGTGAACTAAACTTATGCGCGGGTGATACAAATAGTATATTTTCAGAAATTTAAATTCTCACAGGGAATTCTATGAAAACCTAATGAAAATGTTTTTAAATAATGCTATGAAATTTTTTTTAAAAGTCAATTAAATAAAAAAAAAAGGAAAATGCTTCAGTATTGGACAAAACCCCTACTGCCTACCATGAAAACTGGAATGCCTACTAGTGGGCAGTTGGGATCAGGTTGATTACCACTGGCTTCACGTGATCTTGATTCTATCCCTCTATTAATCTAGTCAAGGATTGCATTGGCTTTTTGGGCTGCTGGTGCTCATATTTAAGTGATTGTCCACTAGGACTTCAAGATCCCTCCCACAGTTACTGGCATTAAATCAGGTTTCACCTAGCCTGTACCTATACAGTTGGTTTTTCTTGCCTAAGTGTAAAACCTTACTTTTATCTTTTTATTTTGATAAGATAGATAGATAGATAGATAGATAGATAGATAGATAGATAGATAGATGATAGATAGATGATGGATGGATGATAGGATGGATGGATGATAGGATGATAGGATGGATCAATGGTGAAATATAAAATTTGTTACTACCGGTTCTGTGGGCGTGGCTTGGTGGGGGGATAATGTGACTAGGTGGGCATGGCCAACTTTTTTTTTTACTTTTAAAAGCATTTTTTCTACAACCTCTTTGACAGAAGAGGTTGTAAAAAATGCTTTTAAAAGCCTCTGATGATCCCAGCTGAACCATGCAATCATCAGAGGCTTTTTTTTTTTACTTTTAAAAGCATTTTTTCTACAACCTCTTTGACAGAAGAGGTTGTAAAAAATGCTTTTAAAAGCCTCTGATGATCCCAGCTGAACCATGCAATCATCAGAGGCTTTTTTTTTTTACTTTTAAAAGCATTTTTTCAGCTGAAGAAAAAATGCTTTTAAAAGTAAAAAAGAAACATCTCTGATGATTGCGTGGCTTAGCTGGGCATGGGGGGGGGCAGGGATTTTTGCTACCGGTTCTCTGAACCACCTGCCGCCATTGCTACCGGATCAGGCGATCCGGTCCGAACCGGGAGCATTTCACTCCTGGGATGGATGATAGGATGATAGCTAGAGATAGATGATAGATAGATAGATAGATAGATAGATAGATAGATAGATAGATAGATAGATAGATAGATAGAGAGATAGAGAGATAGAGAGATAGAGAGATAGAGATAGAGATAGAGATAGAGATAGAGATAGAGATAGAGATAGAGATATGGATGGATGGATGGATGGATGGATGGATGGATGGATGGATGGATGGATGATAGGATGATATGTAGAGATAGATAGATGATAAACAGACAGATAGGATAGATATATATGATAAATAGATTAGATTAGATAGATAGATAGATAGATAGATAGATAGATAGATAGATAGATATAGATGGATGATAGGATGATAGAGAGAGAGAGAGAGAGAGAGAGAGAGATGGAGAGAGAGAGATGGATGGTTGGATGATAAGATGATATATAGAGATAGATGATAGACAGACAGATGATGATAGATAGATAGATAGATAGATAGATAGATAGATAGATAGATAGACAGACAGACAGACAGACAGAGACAGATGAGAGAGAGAGAGATACTCATCTGCATGTATCAAGTGTGGAGAAAGTAGGACGGAGTAACTTATTGATAAGGAGAGATCTCTATGGTTCTCAGTTACTTCTGCAAGAAAAAGACCACGGAATTCAGTTCTGGAAGAAGCTGTAGATGGCCATGGAAAGATTCAGTTGGAGTTGGCCCACATGTAATAATTGCTGGTTCACACATAATAACAATGTAGTTGCCACCAAACGCCAGGAATGGCAGAAGTGAAATGATACCATCCTTGCCCTCCCTTTCATATTTGTCCTGAAAGAATGCTAGTGGAATGTTAGGTTTTCCATTTGATAAAGTCAAATTCAGTGTACTGTAAACAAGGGAACCACCCTGTGGCCTTTTGGTCAGGTTTCATGGTATTTTATTAAATAAGTCAGGTTTATAGAGATGCAAAAAGGCATATTTGTAGCCAAGACATCTCACGCACCTTCTTCCCCAGATATGTTCACAGCATACGCCCAAGAAAAGTATTCGGTAACAGTCAGTGTCCAACTGGTAGTTGAAAGGCAACTTGTCCCTGGAGGTAAGAATATTTTAGTCAGTATAATCCATGTTGGCAACTCAGCTCAAGCTCTGCAAAATTCTTTTATCCCTTATCTCTTTGGCTGGTGATATAATGGGGACACTATATCCATTTGCTGCTGGAAGAACAGCAAACACTCTAAAAATTAAACATTGTACAATTGCACTGAAGCAAACGAAAACTTGGAATGTCATAAAAAAATAATTCTCCATCTTTTTGTTGCCAGTTTACTATGTGGAGTAGCTGTAAAAATATACACTGCCTCGGCACGCGTGGGGCAAATGTCACAGAAAGGGCAAAAGATGGACAGGGTGGAAAGAAGGAAACAGACCGGGTTACTTCATTCAAAATCATATCTCCATTTTTCTGGAGTAGAGTAGAGTAGGGTAGGGTAGGGTAGGGTAGGGTAGGGTAGGGTAGGGTAGAATAGAGTAGAGTAGAGTAGAGTAGAGTAGAGTAGAATAGAATAGAATAGAATAGAATAGAATAGAATAGAATAGAATAGAATAGAATAGAATAGAATAGAATAGAATGGGACCTTGTAGATGATGTAGTCCAACTCCTGCTCAAGCAGGAGGCTGTACACCATTTCTGAGAATTTCAACTGCCTTTAATAATCGAGCGACACGTTGGGTATTCAAGGATGTGCCGATGTCCAGGGGCAGCTCCAACCCATCCAGGACTTTAGTTTACAAAAGTGAGAAAGGGTGTAAGACGGAAGAAGAAGGAGGAAGCAAATGGCATGGAAACGGGGAAGTGTAGGCAACATCTGGAGACTGGCAGCTGTTATAAGCAGGCGAGAGTACTATTATTCAACTGCCAGGACCACAGGCTATGATAAGCAGCATGTAGAGTCATGGTGGTGCTGAAGTTAGAATGCAGTACTGCAGGGCTAACTCACTGCTCACTCCAGGAGTTCAGTTCTGAGTGGCTCAAGATTGACTCAACCTTCCATCCTTCCAAGGTCAGTAAAATGAGGTCTCAGATTCTTGGTGGCAAGAGGCCAACTCTGTAAACTGCTTAGAGAGGGCTATAAAGCACTATGAAGTGGTATATAAGTGCTATTGCTATTGCTATCCTGGTTAAGGGTTGGGTTTGGAGCTTTGCTGAGAACAGTATAACCACCCTGTTATACTGGAAATGAACAACTGGCTACACAAACACTTCCAATGGAAAGGTTTTGGATTCTTCGATAATGGGATGCATATCCAAGATGAGGGACTCTGGGCTGTACTTCATAAGAACTGAAAAGAAGGAATCTGGAAGATGCTAGGAAAACCTCATCTGAAGGGTTTCAAATTGAATCTTATGCAGGAGGGAGGAGGAAAAAAGTCTAGGAATTATTGGTAGAGGAATACAGAGACAACCTTGAAGGACGAATGCAAGAACCCTTAAGTAAAGGCATCTCAATCCGGGGAAAGAAAAATGAGAGAAAGAAACTCAGAATTGGGGTTGCTTCTGTTTAATATAAAAGGGGTAGAAGCAGGGGTGAAATCTAAAAAATTTCCCTACCGGTTCTGTGGGCGTGGCTTAATTGGTGGGCATGGCTTGGTGGTCAGATGACTGGGTGGGCGTGGCCAATAACAATAAATAATAAAAATAATAAACAAAGTATACAAAACTATAAGAGTACCAAAAACCAACTTTCACACTTTACACACACACAATACAACACAACACAACACAACTGACTCACACACAATGTAAAAGCAGCTGCACTTCACCCAGAATGGCCCCTCAAACAAGCAGGAACCTCACACTTTCACACTTTACACACACACAACAGAACTGACTCACACACACACAAAATGCCACATACAGCTTTGTGTGATTTTGTGTGTTTGTGTAGTTAGAGTGAAACACTAAAGAAACACACCAAATTTCAGAAAGCTGCACAAATATTTTATTTTATTATTTTTATTTATTTTTTTAGATCAGGGGGTCTCCAACTTTAGTAGCTTTAGGTTTGTGGACTTCAAATCCCAGAGTTCCTCATTCAGCAAAGCAGGAAGTCAAAGCAGGCTGTAATCAGTAGCTGAAGTAAGCATTGCGTTGCCAGCCCGAAAGGAGCAGTATGCAGTAATTATAGGTAAGTGAGGAGGGGGAATTGGCTGGGCATGGGTGGGGGCTCTTGTAAGTGGGGGGCTGTTAAAAAGTGATTTTAAAAGCCTCCTAGGATCAGGAAACTCCTCTGGGATCGCCAGAGGAAAAAAAGTTTTAGTCAGCTCCTCTGATGATCTCAGCTGAAGTTCCCTGATAGCAGCCCAGAACCTCTTAAAATAATTGTTTTAACATGTAGAAAATATGTTTTTTAAGGTTCTGGTGATGAGGAACTCAGCTGGGATGGCCAGAGGAGCCTTTTAAAGCCCCCCGCCCCTTTCCCTTTTTTCCCCCTTCGGCTGAAGAGGTTTTTTTTAAAAAAACTTTTAAAGTGTTCTGATGATCTCTGCTCAGCCCTGCGATCATCAGAGGTTGTTTTTTTTTTTTACTTTTAAAGGCATGTTTCGGCTGAAGAAAAACTTTTAAAAGTAAAAAAAAAAAAACCTCTGCTGATGGTGCGGCTCAGCAGAGGCAGGGGGGCAGGGGCAGGGATTTTTGCTACCGGTCCTCCGAACCAGCAGCTGCCATCGCTACCTAATCGGGAGAGCCGGTGCGAACCGAGAGCATTTCAACCCTGGGTAGAAGGATACTCTGACAGGCTTTGAAGATTCTGTTATTGTGCCCTGTAAAAGCAAAGTAGCATTTCTTACTCTGCCTATTTCCAGATCTGGCCAACTCAAAAGGACTGACAATGCCAAGTACTGTAAGCAGGGGTGGGATTCAGCCGATTCAGACTGATTCAGGCATGCCGATAACTCTGACAGTCAGCTGGGAGTGAACTGGTTTGCTCCAACGATCAGTTAGGCCCACCCCTGTCCACTTGACTTACCTTTATCCTCTCAGCTGATTCCTGAGGCAGAGCAGATTGCCATGCCTCAGTTGTGTTAGTCCCCAGAAGTAACGTGAAGTTTAGTTTTGTTAAAATTGCGCACACGCACATGAAACACGGGATCACCGAACCGGTTGTTAAACCGGCAGGATCCCATCACTGACTAATCTACACACAATAGTCAATCAGCAGAATTTAGGAAAACAGTTGGAAACAGCAATTGGTCAGCATTCTCTCTATCTCTACTTCTTTCTCCTATCCTGCCTCTCTCCTCTTTTCAGTTGAACTCCCCTGCCAAACAACTTTTCCTGTTGACGTCTGGGTCTATAGGCCTCAGAAAAAAACAAAGAAACAAATATCTTGGAAAAAAGAAGGGCAAATATTTTGGCTCTGATGCCATGAAATCTTTCTTCAGGGAGTCTTTACCTCTTTACCTTTATCCTTTGTTATCAAATACCTTTATTATTTGAACCACGATATTTTAAAAAAAGTACATTCTGGTAAAATGGTTATTTCCCCGTCATTTTGGCTACCTATAGTAAGCCAAAAATAATTCTCCATTTCTGGTGGCTATTTTATCTGCCTGTTCATGGAATAGCAGCAAAAGTAGTCCTCACGACTTCTTAGGATTATTATACACCTACTTAGTTATAGATAGTTCAGAAAACTCAGTGCTTGGAAAATATGTTGGCTTAAAGGTTTAAAAGGAATTTGGTACCATATCTCAGAGTTCAGCAGGATATCAACTGCAACACATTGTTCAACGAACAATTAGCCTCTTAGAGAACTTCCATCTGAAAAGCCCAACTCATATACAATGAAATACATACAGATCAAGCTATGGCAAATGTTTTTATTGTTTATATTTATTTATTGTTTATATTTATATACCGCCCTATCTCCCAAAGGACTCAGGGCGGTTTACAGGCATTTAAAAGCAATAAATACAATTCTAAAAACAATTAAAAAACTTAAATGTTCTCCTGTATTTAAGAATACTGTGTTAATAAAATGTCAGAGCATCCTATTGTGTAAGGCAACGCTTTCACTTGCATTATGATGGTTTCAAACCAGATCTAACATGGCACTATATGAGAAAATGCAACATAAGTGCAAAATTCGTCTATAGCAGGGGTGTCAAACTCACTTTTATTGAGGGCCACATCAAGGTTGTGTTTGACCTTGTGGGGCCGGGGTGGGCATGGCCAGCTCGACATCACTCATGTTGGGGGCGCCTGTGGTGGCCCGAGTGCTCTGCTAGCAAAAATGTTTTCGGCTGCGATGGCCTCCTGCAACCCTCTGCCAGTGAAAATGGAGCTTGGGTAGGCTGTGCGCTGGTCAGAGGCACTGTGGGCTGTTTGCTGTTTCCAGCAGCCCCGCGGGCCAGATCTAAACACTGGATCTGGGCTGCAGGCCTTGAGTTTGACACCCCTGATCTATAGAACAGGGGTCTCCAAGCTTGGCCCCTTTAAGACTTGTGGACTTCAACTCCCAGAGTTCCCTCAGCCAGCAAAGATATAGAATGATAGTTCAGGAAGAAACCAAAGAAGACCCTCTGTCAGGTGTGTCAAGGTCAATGCTAATGATCTTTAAGGATGGATTTTGAAGGTGGAAATCTATCAAAGGATGGTTGCTGCCTATGTAAGATGGAGTGAGACGATGTGGGAATTCCCACCAAAGAAGAACTGCTGATTCTGCAGCTACACTGGAAATGCAGCCAATTGATGTTCATGCATCTCCTTTTCGGTAGGAGGTGATCTGATTAAATTCTGAATTGGCCAACTATGTGATAACCATCTCAAGCCGAATTTGTGAGTGGGAAGCCCCTTAGATGCCATGCATGATTCCTTCATTTCCTTGTAGGTATACAAATAATGTAAACCAGGGGTCTCCAACCTTGGCCCCTTTAAGACTTGTGGACTTCAACTCCCAGAGTCCCTCTGGGAATTGAAGTCCACAAGTCTTAAAGGGACCAAGGTTGGAGACCCCTGATGTAAACAATGCACCTTTTAAAATGCTGGGGTAACCTGTTAAAGAGAAATGGGGAAAAAAATAAAAAGGAAAATGGAAAATATAAAAGCTACTGATGAAATAAAAACTCTTAGTTTCATGGAGAAGGCAAGATTCATATTGAAAACCTATTTCAGTATGTCTTTCAGCTTGATTTATTTATCTAGAGTTTAAAATGCTGATATCTTTATGGCCAGGTTAATAACGACTTAGAATTTAAACAATAAAATATGTCTAAAATCAAAGCGAGTCAAAGCCACTTTCTAAAAGGAAGTGGAGACAAGGCTTTCAAAAGATACTCAATTTTTATAACAGAAGATACCTAGCTTCATATTATAACTGAAGCCTTGTACAGTATGTCAAAAATACAGACTTGCAAAACTGTGTAGTTGGATTCTAGTTTGAAAACACCTCCCGAGTCCCTTGGACTGCAAAGCGAACAAACAAGTCAGTTCTAGAGGAGATCAACCCTGACTGCTCTTTAGAAGGCCAGATCCTGAAGATGAAACTGAAATACTTTGGCCACCTAATGAGAAAGAAGGACTCACTGGAGAAGAACCTAATGCTGGGAAAGATTGAGGGCAAAAGAAGAATGGGACGACAGAAAATGAGGTGGCTGGATGGAGTCACTGAAGCAGTAGGCATGAGTTTAAATGGACTCCAGAGGATGGTAGAGGACAGGAAGGCATGGAGGAATGTTGTCCATGGGGTCGCGATGGGTCGGACATGACTTCGCAACTAACAACAACATAGACTGGAAAGAAAGTTTCAAAATGAAATAAAACAGCTCCATCTCTAATAATATGAAACCATAATGTTATCAGCGGTAAATGTTTATTTATATAAAAGCCAAACAACAGGTAACAGAGGCTGTTGTGTTAGAGGACTGCTAGGCAACCAACTCCCTTGCATAAGAAAATGTGTAATCTGAAGAACAGATGATACAAGGACAAAAGTCAAACTTTTAAATATGCTGATTGTCCTAGTGACATAAACTCTGTAGCAGGTTTACTGAAAACTTCCTTAAAAAGAATAGCCACCTGGAAACCATTCATAACTACCCCTTGAACCTTAAACAAAAGAATTATGTTTTATTTGGCCAATAACTTATCAGATAACTGGTTGGACAACATACTAAAAAGACCCTTATGAAGGAGAGGGTGTTTCCTGCATACCACACAGAACTATCAATATCAAATGAGTGGCTGGTATTCAGCAGCTTATATCACTCATCTGTTTGGCTTAAGAAATCTCTGACTTGAAAAAAAAAGGATCCATTTAAAATTGGGGATGGTAATAGCAGCCCAGGTGGGAATGCCGCTCTGCTTACATCACCCTGTGATGTGGCAACCGAAGCTGCTTCTCCTCTTTAAGGTGCCTACTTCAGAAGTTCAAAGGGAAGACTAGATCTGAATCCAATTGCTAGGAAATAAAAGTGACGGCAGCCTTTGGACACATTGCCCAACAACCAGGAAGCATTTTGCCCCCGAAAGATGCTAATTTTGCTCAGAACTTCGTTGAGGAACAAAAATCCAGAGAATGTAGAATTCTGCACAGTCCTATGTGTTCCTTACTGACCTCTACTTTCCTACTCAGGTAAGCTCAAATCCTGCAACGAAGCGCCGAGTCGTTGTGTCATACAGACAAATCTATGCATACACATATTGTATGTACCTGTAATACATGTACTCCTCAATTTACAACAGTTCATTTAGTGACCATTCAAAATTCAAACAACGGCACTGAAAAAAGTGACATGTCTGTTTTTCACAGTTATGAAATTTGCAGCATCCCAGTGATCATGTGATCAAAATTCAGATGCTTGGCAATTGGTTCATACTTACGATGATTGCAGTGTCCCAAGGTCATGTGATCCCCTTTTGCGACCGTCTGACAAGCAAAGTCAACGGGGAAGCCAGATTCACTTAACAGCCGGGTTACTAACTGATCAACTGCAGTGTTTCACTTAACAACCGAAGCAAGAAAGGTCAGAAAATGGGGCAAATTTCACTTAAGAACTGTCTCACTGGAAGGGAAAATGGAAAAAAAATATACAATATGTCAGAATACAGATATTGACGGCATGTAGAATTGTGATAGCACAGAATTGGAAGCATCCGGATATCCCACCGGATCAAATTATAATAAAAAAAAAAATATGAATGTGCAGAAATGGCTAGATTATCGATGAGTACTATGAGTACTGAGTACTATCAAATATGGAATAGATGGTATTCCTGGCTGAAGAGTAAGCATAAAACTTAAGGGAGATTTTTGTCATGAGACTGAATTCTGAATAGATGTTAAAATAATTTAAATAAGAATGTTGGTTTATAGAGATACTTAGAAGTAGAATCTAGAATATAGAGGTTAAATAGGATAAGAGATACCGATGTAGGAAAAGCTGTTATGAGTAATGTAATTTTAACGCATTTGTCTTTGTGTGTTTTATATTTTTTTGTTTTTGTTTTTGTGTATTGTGGTTTTTTTTGTAATTGTGTATTTTAACTTTTGGAAATTCAATAAATATTATTTTAAAAAAACTGTCTCACTTAACAACAGTAACTTTGGCCTCAATTGGAGTCGTAAGCCGAGGACCACCAGTAGAACATACCTAACTAATGTATGTGGTTTAAAAAAAACGAGTGGGTGGAGGGAGGAGAAGAAAGCGGGGGGTTTCTTTCTCCAGCCATTCTTTCCACTCTTTCTGCTGTGGCCCTACAGATAATTGCAGTTTAATTGGGTGACATTAAATGAAAACTGTGTCCACATTATCCAGGATTATCTCTTTTTCCTGCAGCCTGCTACCAATTGAAAAAGAACCATTTATCAAACCAAAGAGCTGTGCTTGGTTGCCTTTTACGAGCTGGGAACAGTGTGAGAACGAACCAGGAAAGGGCCTGACAGCTAAGAAAAATTATTTCAGTTGTTTATCATGGCAGGGGGAAAAGTTTATCTGATCTCTCTCTTTTTTTTTCCACGCAGGAAAATTATACAGCAGCATCAGCAGCAGCGTTCCTAGTGCTGGGCCAATGAGGGATAGTGGGCGACCAAGTTTGCTTCTTCAACTTGATGTGTGCTCCTGCATGGCATCGCTTTTGTGTGGGCACAGCTCAACTTAAAAGCTTCTTTCAAGCAGCATGAATGCCCTTCTTTTTCAACTCCCCCCCCCAACACCAACCCTTTTTTGTATTGATAGCTGGGGGAGCGGGGGAAGGGAAGGTTGTTTAAAAAGGAAGGGTAGACAATCAGAACAAAATGAAGAGCTTTCACTTCCATTATGAGCATGTCGTGCTATTCTTCTCAGCTGTTTATACATTCCCAGCACAATAATGCTTCTTTGCAATCATATGTTTCCCCTTTTACACTATTCATATTGGGGTGGAGGAAGGGGAGGAAGAGAAAGGGAGAGAAAGCCCTCACATCGTGACCGTGGTAATAAAATCCCATAGAAATGTGGGTATAATGTCAATTTGCATTCTGTGAGAAGATCAAGGTAAACCTAAAGGCCAAAGAGAATATTCTGCTAATGCTCATTCATCATTCTGCAGGCCCAGGTAAAAAGAAGGACCTTGTCACTACTCCGCAAACCCTTTTCAATTGCCAGCACATTTGTGTGAATATTTTAGCCTAATGCACCGATTGTTAAACAGAAAAGGACGGGCTTTGAAATGGGCTACTGCGCTCAAATCCCTAGCTGCACAAGGCACGGGCAAGAACGGGCCCTATTCAGAGGGGAGAACTAAAGGAGGCTTTAGTTCAGTAAGCACAGTGTGCATGAAGGTTACCGAGGATATTGTGTCTCGGTAAATGAAGGTTTCCCAAGGAAAGGGGAAAAAAGGTCTGATATGCTGTCTCTGCACACGCCCCAACAGAAGTATAACTGCACGGCAACGTTTTGATATTTGTTTGTTTGTTTTTTAATCGTGATTTATGAAAGTTTGTGGCTTTAACGGATGTGGAGATTCGAAGCAGGCCCAAACTATTTAATTGGCCAACTGAAATCCAGTCCCCAGTTTGCCCCTATAGAAAAACAGCAAGACTGAAATGTGTTTGAATATTAGTAGTTCGGGTTGGTAGTTAATTCTGTTGGTTTGAGCTCCGAACTTGGCACTTTGGTTGCAAACGTTTCGTCACCATTCGAGCACACATCGTCAGGGCGTTTTGAGTTGGACTCGTCTGTCAGAACACAGGTTTTTCAATACCATTTTTTATGAGATGCAAATTAGTCTGAAACAACATTCAGACTAATCTGCATCTCATAAAAAAGTATTTAAAGATCTGTGTTCTGACAGATGAGCAAAATTCAAAGCACACTGACGATGTCTGCTTGAATGCTTATGAAATGCTTGCAACCAAATTGCCAAGCTCAGGGCTCAAACCAACAGCCAAACAGCAAGATCTCCAGGATGATTCATAAGCAGAGAAGCCTGGATACTGGATGATGTCAGTGAGACTTGACTATAACAATGTTCCTACATAATACTTCTATTTCATAACATTCATGATTTTTTCCCCCCCCCCGAACAACCAAAAATGAAAATAAAAAAAAATCTGTAGCCTTTCAAACACAGAGAGTCCTTAGTCCAAATAGCAATATTTCTAGACAAGGGACTGGGGGGAAAATAAGGCTTAAATTTGGAGGTGACCCTTGATTCTTCACTGATTTCAGTGGGACATAAGCAGTGTCTTGTCCTCAACAGGACTTGAATGCCATGTTGCTGCTGCTGCTATTATTATTACCATTATTATTTTGTAACAAGGTACTTTTGCTGGTTTTACCATAAGGAATTAAAGGCTGTAAGGATGCCACGCTTCATTTGTGAATTTTACTACACGGAAGTTGAAGGCCATGGAACAAGTTCAAGAGATACACTTTGGTTGAGATTCAGTGTTGGATGCACCATCCAAGTTGTCATTTCCCTTTAAAAAAGCGGTGACAGGAATTTGGCTTTGTAATATCAGACTGTGCTAAACAGAAACAATAATATTTTATTAAGTGTTGCAAGAAAGTGAAACACCTCAGTGCTTGCCGGGTGTAGCATTTCAAGGCACAAGCTGAGTCCAAAACTTGCTTATCTCTACAATCATCAGGCAGCCTCAACTGAAGACCCACCAGGACAACTCCCAGAATTCCCCACCAGCATTGTTTCAAGAAGCCCCTTAAAAATGCAAGTATGTTTGGGCTTCTTGGACATTTTTTTTTTTAAAAAGTGCAAATTCCTTCACTCTTCTCTAGGTTAAATTTTAAAATACAGGTTGTCCTCGACTTACAATGGTTCATTTAGTGACCGTTCAAAGTTACAGAAGCACTGAAAAAAGTGATTTATGATCATTTTTCTCACGATCGTCGGAGCACCCCTATGGTCACATGATCAAAATTCAGAAGCTTGGCAATGGGCTCATATTAATGGTGGTTGTTGTGACCCGTCAGCAGTCTATGGTGCTGGCAACGGAGTCGGACAGCGATGAGGCTGAGGTGAGGCCAGAGCCATTGGGGAGTGAGGTGCGGACACCAGAGCTTCAAGAGACTGATAGTAGTGAGGCAGAGGAACAGGAGGAGCCTGTTCCTAATGCACGCATGAGGATAGCTGCCAAAAGGCAAGAGCAGCTCAAGCAGAGAGGACAACTCAGGAGTAGGGCCAAGAGATGATTCGCCCCTCCCACAAGGCTTAATAACAGACCAGCACCGGTTTTTCAGCTTGCCAGAAAACAACATTGTAGCTGCATCCTCTGCTTTGTGTTTTGGTGACTTCTGGACATTTATCAGGTAGGGCCTTTGGCTGTTTGCCTAATTGGACTCAAGTTTGTGATAACTGAAGAATTTGTGTTTGGGAGGCCTTTGTTTTCCTTTGAGTTGAACGACGCTGGGAATGAAGTAATTCCCAGCTGTTCGAATAAAGTTTATTTTACCACAGACTGAGTTTGTTGCTACCTACTTGGGTCTGGGTCACAACAGCAGTTGCAATGTCCTGAGGTCATGTGATCCACTTTTGCGACCGTCTGACAAGCAAAGTCAATGGGGAAGCCAGATTCATTGAACAACCATGTTACTAACTTAACAACTGCGGTGACTCAGTTAACAACGGTGGCAAGACAAGTTATAAAATGGGGCAAACTTACTTAACCACTGTTTCACTTAGCAATGCAAATGTTGGGCTCGAGAACTACCTGTAAAACATTTCTAAACTGTATCAACAAACTACCCTTCAGTCTCAAAGAAGGCCTTGCTTAAAAAAAATAATTACTTTATAATTTAAAAAGGGATATATATTATTCTTGTTATGCAATGGATTTTCTTTGGCAAGAGGAAAAAATAAAGATGACAGAGCGATACAGGCTGAGTCATGATCTCTGAGCATTGTATGGGCAGGGATAAAAAAATATCTAATCTGCTCTTCTTTCAGCAACTAATGTGTGTTTGGAATTGTATCACCATGCATGGAAGAGGACCAGAAGCCAGGTGTGTATGTATAAAAACACAAGGATAGTCAGCCAGTGCAAAGCAGTTTCAAAATAAAGGATTTGGGGGTTTTCCCCCCTTCTCTTTTTTGCCTACTGTCTGTATCATGCAGAATAGAATAGAATTTTTTATTGACCAACTGCGATTGGACACAAAAAGGAATTTGTCTTGGTGCATATGCTCTCAGTATACATAAAAGAAAAGATACGTTCATTAAGAATCATAAGTACAACACTTAATGATAGTCATAGGGAACACATAAGCAATCAGGAAACAATATCAATATAAATCATTAAGGATACAAGCAACAAAGTTACAGTCATAAGTGGAAGGAGATGGGTGATGGGAACTATGAGAAGATTAATAGTAGTGCAGATTTAGTCATTAGTTTGACAGTGTTGAGGGAATTATTTGTTGAGTGATGGCGTTCGGGAAAATATGTTCTTGTATCTAGTTGTTCTAGTGTGCAGTGCTCTAAGGCAGTGGTTCTCAACCTTTATAGTGCTGCGACCCCTTTAATACAATTCCCCACGATGTGGCGACCCCAACCATAAAATTATTTTCATTTTGAATTTATCATGCCTGAAGCCGTATTGGCTAGCGATCTGAACTGCTTATGATTGCCTTGAGGACGGAGGCATTAAAGCGGAGACTCCTCCCTTATTAAGTTTATTGTGCCTGAAGCCAGATTAGGCTAGCGATTGGGAGTGATTGCAGCTGGCTTGAGAGGGAGACATCAGAGCAAAGATTTCTCTCTTTTTTAATTCATTGCGCCTGAAGCCGAATTCGGCTAGCGATTTGAAGAGCCTGCAGCTGGCTTGTGGAGTCAACCATTGGAGCGCGATTCTTCAACTCGCAAGTATACTTCCCATATTTCCGATGGTCTTAGGTGACCCCTAGCAAATCGTCATTCGACCCCCAACAGGGTCCCGACCTACAGGTTGAGAACCGCTGCTCTAAGGTATCGTTTTGAGGGTAGGAGTTGAAACAGTTTATGTCCAGGATGTGATGGGGTCTGTAAATATTTTTGGGTCAACTGGGCAACTGCCCAGACAGAATTGGTAGAACAGATTCTGCTTTTCCTCTGTGAATTGCCCTCGAGAATTGGGATACTTTCTAGGAAAAGTTGGGGGTACAAAATGGCCAAAGGAAGTTAGACAGGCATAAAGTTGATTGCAATGAATATTTGTCTTAAATATAAGCCATGCTTTCTATCGGGTTGAAATGCTCTCAGTTCGGACCTGATCACCCGATCTGGTAGCGATGGCGGTGGGTGGTTCGGAGAACAGGTAGCAAAAATCCCTGCCCCCCACTCCATGCCCAGCTGAGTTGCTCAATCATCAGAGGGTTTTTTTTCCTTCTTTTAAAAGCATTTTTCTTTGGCCAAAAAAATGCTTTTAAAAGTAAAAAAAAGCCTCTGATGATCGCGTGGCTCAGCTGGGATTGTCAGCGGAGCCTTTTAAAAACATTTTTTACAACCTCTTCAGCCGAAGAGATTGTAGAAAAAAATGCTTTTAAAAGTAAAAAAAATGCTTTTAAAAGTAAAAAAAAAAGTTGGCCACACCCACCGAGTCACATTACCCCCCAAGCCACGTCCACAGAACCGGTAGTAACAAATTTTACATTTCACCACTACTTTCTATCTCATCATTTCCAAATAGGAGATAGATCACAAATTTCCCAAGCACCCTTTTCTCCCTCTGCTGAATAGCATCTATCAATCTTGGTCTGCATGATGAATGAAAAGGAGAGAGGAGCCACGAGCACCAGATTGGGGGAGGGTGAGCTGGTTGTTCATGCCACAGCATCTTCTGGAATTGCTGAGCTAACACTTTCGATGTCTACTCTAAACCAGTGCTTCTCAACCTTGGCAACTTGAATATGTGTGGACTGGTCTACACCAACATATTTCAACCTTAGCAAATCCCAGAATTCTGGGAGTTGAACACAGAGCTAAGACTGAAAATCTATGTTATGGTATCCCATGTTGTATCTTCACTTTCTCTCTTTTCTTGAATATTAAATGCCTTAAGGTTGAACAGTGGTCTGATCAGTTCTGGTGCAAGGTGGGGAAGAAGAAGGGATGCTCCATGCTATAGCATCTCATCCTCTTTTCTCATTTTTCATTGTAAGGGTAAATCTATAAGCAACTTGGTAGATGTTTCATGGGGACTTGGGTTCCTAGATGTGGCCTTGTCACAACCATCATTGCTGCAGTCCTATGGAATTCATACTTGGAAAGCCTCACCTAACATGATGGGGTCCTAACAGGTGGCACAACCTATCTGACCTGGACTGATCTCAGAAAGGCTAAGCAGGATGGGACCTGGTTAGCATTTGTCTGAAAGACCAGAAACAGTTAAACGTTGGAAGAAAGTAGTAGCAAATACTGCTTGTCATTTGGTTGATGAAGAAACGACAATGGCTGAGAATCGAGCTTGAGTCCAGATATTCTTTATCATTACCTCTTAGTTTTATGATTTTCTCTTTCTACGTAATTTTATAGATTTTGAAATGTCATTTCATAACTCATTATGAACATTTTCGTAGGAAAATGAGATGATGGCTAGATTAAATTAATGCTTTATTTTGAAGTACATTAGATGCCCCAAATCTAGTACTCTTTGTCCAACACCTCCAGGAGATGTCATGGCTAAGAGGTAGTTGATGTCTTTCTGCAGGAAGGGGTGATTCCTCTGGTTTTGAGGGAGGCAGTGATATGCTACCTTCTCAAGAGGTCATCCTGGATCTGACCATGTTGGATAACTTTCATACAATCTCCAACCTATCCTTTTTGGGGGAAAGTTGTTGAAAAAAGTGATTGGCTTTCAGTTGCAGAGGGTCCGGGATGAAGCAGATTATCTGAATACTTTTCAGTCTAGGTTTAGGCTGTGATATAGTGCAGAGAGAGAGAGCATGTGGATGACCTATGGAGGATTCAGAACAGAGGTGGTACAAGTGTCCTGGCCCACCTGATCTCTTGGCAGTTTTCAATACAATCAGTCCAGGGGTGGGTTTCACAAATTCTTACCACTGGTTCGCCATGCACATGCGCCTTCTGCTTATGTGCCCGACTTTCCACGCATGCGCTTGCTCACGCGTGTGCCTTTCACACATGCGCCCGGCCTCAAAAACATGGCTAAATAGGATGGCATTATGCCGCTATCAGTTCGCCCGAACCGGTACGAACCTGCTAAATACCACCTCTGAATCAATCATGGAATCCTTGTGGGCCAGTTGCAGAGACTGGGAATGAGACGTAATATGTTGAAAAGATTCTCTTCCTTCCTCTGTTACCAGAACTAGAGGACAGGAGCGATCCAGTTCTAGGTCTATACAATGTGAGGTGTCTCAAGGTTCAGGTCTTCTGCTGCTTCTTTTTAATATCTACACGAAGCCGCACACCAACAGCATAGGTTATGATATCATTAGAGCTAGGGTGGCACAGTGGTTGGAGTGCAGTATTGCATACTAATTCTGCCGACTGCAGGCAGTTCGATTCTCACTGGCTCATGGTTGGCTCTGGATGGGAAGGAACTTTCTCTCCCTAAACTCCAGTTTTAGCATAGCAGTTTTGGGATTTTGCACCAATGACGTGACTCTCAGTGAAGCAGCATTTCCCTAGACAGAATTGGTGAGGAATTTGGGGAATACTCCTTGACTCATGGCCTAACCAAGTAGCAGGTAGCAGCTGTGGCTAGGTGGGTTTACATCTTGTGCAGTAATTGTGCACGTTCCTAAACTGGGAGGCCATACCTTAATTACTTCCTGGTTGCACTATTGCAATGCACTGTATGGGGTTATCCTTGAAGACCACCAGAACTGGGCACCCCTCAGTTTGCTGTGTGAACTACACTGGTTCCCAGTTTTTTTTCCAGGGGTAATTCAAGGTGTTGCACTTTCCTAGTTTCATTTCCCAGTCTTCTGGTGGTTCCCCAGGATAGATTGTCGGGCAATACTGTTTTCTTTGACTGGCATACAAATATGAAAAGCATTTTGTTTGTCTTTTGTTTTTAATAGAACGCCATTCCAGTAAAGCCTCATTGTCTGACAAAAAAAAAATAGGCTCTTAAATTCTGCGACCTGTTGCAAAACGTAAAAATTATAGCGGAGGCCGTCAGCAATGAGGCGTCGCTGAATATTGAAAAGCAAATGGCCATTTTGGCCTTCCAAAAGAGAGAAAGAGAGAGAGCAGTGCATAGTTAGCTCCATGATTGATGTACTTCCCATAAATCATCACAAGAGTTGCAGTTAATGTGCCATGTGCATACAGACTGCTTGTTTATAAAGACGTCAATAGCCCTTTTCAGCAAAATATGGAAATTGCATCATTCTCCAGTCTGTCTCCTTTGGATCATTAAGCCCATCGATACTGCTGAACAATCTAGGGGGCTTGGGAAGTGGGGGGCATAAAGTTTAATCTACTTATGCTGGAGTACTTACCTCGTCTAATCATTCATCATCAGCAAAGCCAGAGAGAGACCGAGAGAGAGAGAAAAAAAAATGAATTTGGAAATGAAACCCATTGTTTAATTGTCACCTCTTATACAAATATAGCCAGAACGCTTGGATCAGGTGAAGAACGATAGGAAAGAGAAGAAAAAAAGGAAGGGAAACCCATTGCCTGATTTATTTTTTTTTTAAACATTTCAGTGGAAGTGAAATGCTGACCCTTAGTCAGCGAATGTTAATCACTTTTACACCAAAGTGAGTGTAACGTTTCTATAGGGAAATTACTTCAATCTGGTCAGTGCAAGGAGCAGTTTGTATAATCGGATTGCAAATAAGGTTTGATCACATTCCAGCTTAATCTACTCTCTGAGCACCATTTACTGCACTAAATCAAAACCTGAGAAAGCTGCAGGTGCTGCTTTATCATCATTACACCCAGGGGGTAGGAACGCAGTAATAAACAGCAAATAAATTGAAGCACTGACTTGCCTGCTACAAGGCATTTCTAATTATCCTCTAGTTTAGCTGGAAATTGCCAGGCTCTCATCCCAGCCGATGAGTTTAAACTGCGGCCGAATTAACTCACTGTGAATTCAGGCACAGCTTTTCTCCTAATGTCTCTGCACCCATCGCACCTTATTCTCCATCTACACAAGCAACAGGACTGTGAAAGGTGAGAAGGCTGGTTTAGGATGTTGAAAAGTCAGAGCCGTTTCTGTACCCTCTTACTAGGAAATGTAGATATTGCATGCAACACTCAGCGCCTTGGTTATTTTCAAAGAGCGGCGAGAACCCTATTAAAAATAATATCCAGCTGAGAACTCTGTTCGTGCCCTCCCTTGCCAACTGGGCTCAATCTTCTGGGCCAGGGGTCTCCAACCTTGGCACTTTAAGACTTGTGGACTTCAACTCCCAGAGTTCCTCAGCCAACTGGCTGAGGAACTCTGGGAGTTGAAGTCCACAACTCTTAAAGTTGCCAAGGTTGGAGACCCCTGTTCTGGGCCATTTCTTCCCACCCATTTTGCAGGTGATCCAAGCTGCTATTAGCAACCCTTACCATTGCATGTCAGAACAGTGGCCGTCAAAGGGCACGTTGAAGTTAACTAACTGCCCAAAGAGAGAAGGAGTGCATTGATGAAACCTTGCAAGAGAAGTGAAATGAATCCCAGTCTCTAACAAAGGGGGAGAGGAAGGAATAACGAACATTTAATAACTTGAGAGCTTCAGTGCCTTGAAATGGGAAGAAGGCTTGAGGACTTGGTCTTGTACCAGCATCAGTTAAATTGATGTCTAAGGCAAACCTCATTTCGTCCCATTTCCCCCAACTCACCACAGCAACTTGCCCTGGCCAACTCACCACAGTCAACTCACCATGGCCAATTTGTCTATGGAATGCCTTGCCTTCAGATATTGTGGATGCTCCATCACCGGAGGCTTTCAAGAAGAGACTGGAAAGCTACTTGTCTGAAATGGTATAGGGTCTCCTGCTTGTGCAGGGAGTTGGACTAGATGACTTTGAAAGGTCCCTTCCAACTCTTTTATTCTATGTTCTAAATTCAGAGAGCACAAGATCTCTCTTTAAATTTCCAGCCATTTGCTCAAGCACATTTTTTTTTTTGGTTACAATAAGGCGAAGGCACCTTCACTTTCAACTCCTGGTGACTTCACTGGGTGAATCATAGCAATAGCAATAGCACTTAGACTTATATACCGTTTCATAGTGCTTTTACAGCCCTCTCTAAGTGGTTTACAGAGTCAGCATATTGCCCCCAACAATCTGGGTCCTCATTTTACCCACCTGGGAAGGATGGAAGGCTAAGTCAACCTTGAGCGGTGAGATTTGAACTGCTGAACTGCAGCTAGCAGTCAGCTGAAGTAGCCTACAATACTGCACTCTAACCACTGCGCCACCTCGGCTCTTCTATCATGCTGTTTTCTTGGCAATACCATAAAAATGGTTTGCATTATTGATATACCAACATGGGTAACTGCTGGGCATCCTATGAGATTCAGTAGTACAGACATTTTTAAAAAGGAAAGGAAGAATTACTTGGGCATAGAGCTTTACTTTGGAAAAAAAGAATCTGAGTAAACTAAGACTGGTTTTGTGTTGAAGGAGTGAGATTCCAGTCCCAATTCTTCTAAATAAAAGTATACCACAAATCGAAACTCCTTTGGACTTTAATTTTTATTTTAATATGGGACCGCCTTGAGTCATGGTTCACATCATGGGTCTACAAAACAGCTGCTTGGCTCCAGAGGCAAAACTCACATAGCCACTCCATGGTGACAGTTGCTCAGATGCTGAAGTAGTGATGCCAAAATTCACCTGAATATAGAAACCAAGGGTTAGATTTTCTGATTCTTTTTATATCACCATGTTCTTTCACAAATGGGAAACTATCGTGTTCCTTGATGCTGGAACAATGGGTGTCTGGGGAAGAACATGAGGTAATAGCATTATTCTTACACATAAAACATGCTACATGTAGCCCAGAGGTTTCTCAGCAAAGACTATGGAAGAAATGCTATATATTGGTAAATGTGCATCCCTCAAAAAGAAATTGAAGAAAGGGTTCATTGGGATATAAATGTAAAGAGTCAGAGGTGGGTTTCACATTTTTTTTAAAATTTTTTTTATTAAACAGTTTGTCTTTAAAAACAACACAAAAAACAATCACACATATATAAAAACCAAACACATGAAGACATAATGTATTGAACATTACACACCATTAATGGTAATTTTACAGCATTCCGTATCGACATACGTATTTTGCTTTTGTAGTTCTCTATTATTTCTATTTACTACTCAATGGTAGTTAATCACATTACTCCAACGTGTATATATATATATATATATATATATATATATATATATATATATATATATATATATATATATATATATATATACACACACATATATTATAAAATTAATTGTTCTTATTTACACATTTATATTCGTTTATATTTATATGTCTTTATTTAATGTTATTCAGTTATTCCAATTTGAGTTTTATCAGTATTAAGTTAAACATTTCTTGTTCTGGTTTCTATTTTTGAGCCAGCTGTACATTTTATTCCATATTTCATAATATTCCGAATCCTCTCTCTCTTTCAACTCCATAGTCATTTTATCCATCTCTGCACATTCTAGAATTTTCCTAATTACTGTTTCACATAATTTAACAACTGGTTCGTCTAGTGCAGAATAAAAAATGTGAGCGCGCCTGTGGCTTCAAACCTTCTCGGGCAACCATGGTAAGTAGAGTAGGCGAGGCGCGGAAATCAGCTGGGCTGTGTAGGTGGGGCGAGCGAGCCAGAGAGTGAGATATATAGGACAGGATAGCACCCGGGCAGGTGGGCAAGCCCAGCCAGTGGTCAGTGATCAGTGGTCAGAACTGACCCAGTCCAAACTGGCAGCAGCCCACCTCTGTAAAGAGTGCAGAGTAGAGCTTCAAAAACTATATGGCTAAGTGGCTACATATGGATGACCATCATAATCCACCCAAATCCCAAATTGTTGATTTTTTTCCCCATTCCTCTATTTTTTGGACTTGGGAGAGGGAGAATAAAGGGTAAAAATAATACTTTAAAGCCTTGAAGATGCTTAAGGCACCAAACTCTTTAAACCCTAGATGTACAAGAAGAGATTTTGGCTATACCTACTGTAGAGGTTGACCTTTGGCACATTCAAAGCTCAGCATAGCTGTGGAGCCTATGGAAGTTGTTTACCTCTGCCCTGGATATGGTCCATGTTATGTGACATGGAGAAAGAGATGGCAGAATGAAACCATTAAGTCATGCATGCCAATATTACAGTAAAATAAATACAAATATAGGTTAGTGACTTGAAATATAGCCAACAATTACGACAAATATCATTTTGCTCCATTTTATTAGATTCCACAAATGTCATATTCCTTGAATACAACTAGAACTCTCAATGGCCCACATTAGCATCGCCCGCTTCCTCTCTTTTCTTCCTCTTTTTCTGCATTCTCTCCACTTCCTTTCAATAGAAATGCAGAGAATGTCCTTTTGTTCGGTGTTTTATTTGGTATGGAATCTGCATTTAAAGGCGCCTCCATCTTGTAGATGAGCTGTGCAGTTTCGCATTATGTCCTTTTCTTTTGGTGTGTGTGTGTGTATGTGTGTGTTTTCTGAAGCAAATTAATTAACATGATACAGAACGAAGAGACTACAAATGCTCCAGCCCTCACTTTAAGCCTTCGTCCGCTTTTGTTCTCCATTATTGCACCAAATTATTTAATTGGGTCTCTCTGATTGTGCGTAGACACAGCAAAGAACACAGCCCATTGTGGGGAGGCCCCACGACCATAATGCAGTATCAAATTCAATTCCCATCAAAAGTGCTTGTTGCTAAAAGCCCCTGTACTGTGGTTGCAGATTAATGAAGATCTGCATTGAGCATAGTACTGGTCGCACAGACATTATGTTTCACCAATAGAAGGCCTATTCTCCAAGAACAATAAAAGCATAGAAAAGCGTTAGTCTGCTTATGGATGGAAATAAATCAAAATGAATAAGAGGGTTGATAGAAACAGTCTGAAAGCAGCAGAGTGGAATTCTGAAAACACTGTTTTTGTTTGGCGAGGACTTTCTCTCTCTCTCTCTCTCTCTCTTTTTTTATGATGACCATTCATTCCTGCCTCCCTCCCCTCCCCTACCCTTTGCCTCCACTTTCTCAAAATAAGAGCCTCAAAGGAGATTCACAAACCTGCAAAGTGAAAAATGGATTTCAAAACTGAGAAATATGGGGGCACACAATTGGGCACCCCGCAAATGAGGTCCCCTGGCCAAGAGAAGCAGCCCTTTGCACTTGAAAGGAGAAGGTGCAAGCCTGAGTGGGGAAGGCAGCGGGGAGTTGGAGGGCCAAATGGCTCCTCCACGTCAACAAGGTGAAAATAGCCAAAATTAATCTGGTACAAGGGGGAAAGAACTCGACTGATGCCTCTCCCTGTCCCAAATTCGCCAAAGCACCAGAAGGCAAGACAAGAAATAATGATTGGAAACTAACCAAAGAGAGAAGCAACCTGGAATTAAGGAGAAACCTCCTAACAGTGAGGACAATTAACCAGTGGAACAGCTTGCCTCCAGAAGTTGTGGGTGGTTCATCACTGGAGGTTTCTAAGAAGAGACTGGACAGCCACTTGTCTGAAATGGTATAGGGTCTCCTGCCAGAGCAGGAGCTGGACTAGAAGACCTCCGAAGTTCCTTCCAGCTTCTATTCTATTCTATTCTATTCTATTCTATTCTATTCTATTCTATTCTATTCTATTCTATTCTACTCTACTCTACTCTACTCTACTCTACTCTACTCTACTCTATTCTATTCTATTAAAATGATCCCCATTTGCAATCTTCCCAGCCATCTAATCAACGGAGGAAGCTGGATTTGCTTAACGACAGCCTGATTCACTTAACAACTGCAGCAATTGGCTTAACAACCATGACCAAAAAAAGGTCATAAGATCACCAAATGTGGCTCATTTCTGTTGTTCAGAAATTCTGGTCCCAATAAGATGAGGACTACCTGTAGTGGTTCTTTAACATTTGAATTTTTCCTTCGTGTTGTGTCTCGTCGGAAACAGGCATCCTTGCGCTAAGTAGAACAAATCTGTTGGCAAGGTATGCAGCAAGGGCATCCAGAAGGCAGGTCAAAAAAGTTAAAATGGCAACTCTGATGCCCCCTTTTTAGGATGCTTTGACTGCAGAGTTGATGTGCCAGCATCTTGACTTTTTTGACCTCCACCTCCATGCATGGACACTCCTGAATATCAAGTCTGCTTCTAGGCAGAATAACTGAAGTTGCCAATTTCGACCCAGCAAGGCTGAGTTAAATGACTGAAGCGGTGGGGGAGGGGGGGAAATATCTCAAATGTATTTCTTTGGAAATGCAAAAAAGAATAACAAAACTGATTAAATAAATAGCTATTGGCTGCTTTCCATGAACTCCGAATCGACTGCCTCATTCTGTCCTGGCCTGGCCTGACCTCACAGCTCTTTGGGGGTGTTTTGGCCCCCTTTCTAATGAGGAATGAGAGTGCAAGTAAATCACAAGCAATTAATAAACAGGATTTGCTACTGGTGAGAGTGGAGTATGGGAAGACTGGAAAGGAGGAATTGTTTGAGTCCGGATTTCTGGTTTGAATTATTTCTTCAAAATGGACTTGAGGGACATTTATAAATTGCGTATTAGAAGAGACTGCCATTGAAAGAATGCCTTATGGCTGTGATGGCGAACCTATGGCATGCATGCCCAAAGTGTCACACGAAGCCATGTCGCCCAGCACATGTGACCTTGCCTGTTTGTTTTCCGGGTTTCTGGTGCGCATGCACACACAATGATCAGCTGTCCTTCGAGTGCATGGCAGTACGGAAAACCGGTGTGTGCATGCACACCAGCCAGCTGATAGTTGGGTGTGCATGTGGTCTAGAAACCAGAAGTTCGGCTTTTCTGGAGCACAATCCCTTCACGCGCACAGCAGTGCTAAAAACCAGCCTGCAGATGCATGCTAGCCAGCTGACCATCGGGCACGCATGTGCACTAGAACAAGGAAATTCAGCTTTTCCAGAATGCGGCCCTGATGAGCACACATGTATGCATGACGTTTCCGTGCAACCATGGATTTGCCACCACTGCCTTATGGCAAGATCGCTCCACACTTTTCCCTGGGGTTTCTAAACTTACTGATCCCACTTAATGTTTTTATCCAACCATTTTTTTTCTACCTCATTGTTTCTAAAGGAACAGTTTGTGGTGGAGATACAGATAGACACCATTTAGTGACCAAATTGAAACTGGAAATTTGATTGTAAAGTAAAGTGGTTGTTAACTGAAACATCACCATTTTAAGGACTGGTCCCAAAGTTAGCTTTTTCATCACTGTCGTAACTGTGAACAGTCACTAAATAAGGCATTTGCTAAATGGGGACTGCCTTCTTAATTTGGGATGCCATTTTGCACAGTGGAAATCCATGAAGTAGGACTCTGCAGAAGGTTCGGGAGGCTCAGGAGCTTCCTAAAGGGTTCTGAGCTGTGCCTCTTCAGTTTATTTCTCAACCTCATCAACTTAAAGATGCGTGGATTTTAAATTCCAACAATTCCTCAACACATCTTCAAGTTTCTGAGATTTGAGAAATGAGGATGGTGGAAGACATAAATGAGCATCCCTTCTTTTTCTACTATAAATAAATGACAATATAAATATAAGACATTATCACACAAGCGCACCAATAGTGTAAGCAATTTGGTCCAGTGTTTGAGGCATCAAGCTAGAAACTGGGAGATTGTGAATTCTAGTTTTGCCTTTGGTATGTGGGTGGGTGATTCTGGGGTGGTCCTTCTTTCTCAGCCCAACCCAACTCATAGGATTGCAGTTCTGGGGAAAATAGGAGAAAGAAAGAGTATGTTTGCCACCTTGAGTTATTGAGGCAATCCAAACAGACTATCAAATAGTTTTGAGCACGTCCTTTTTCCAAACACTTGCCCCTGTCCTTCTCTCCATACCCAGCCAATCCTGGCTTCTTGATGCATCAACATTCTTCTTTATCTAGCATTAACCAATCTGGATAAAAATCCGTCAAAATATAAGGCCAAAAAAACCACAACAGACCAATCCCTAATCACTCGGTATAATTTTTTTTTGCATTTATGACAAACATTTCTTTTTTTGTTGTTGTTGTTGTTGGGCCAAAGAGGCTGATCCAGATTTGTCACCATTTGTTTTGTTCGGGGAAAAAAACAAGTTATTGTCCTTCGTTATTACACAACTGGAACTTGTCTTAGGGGACCATTGCTGGAGTGCAGATTCAAATCACTGGGTCCATTGAACATCAAAGACACTGCAACAATGGAGAAACCTTTCATGGTACCATAGCTTTCCCATTCCTCCTTTGTGGAAGCATTTTACTTTAGTCGTCCAGTCTACGTATCATTTTCCCTGCAAGTTTACTTCATTCTTCTGGATTCAGGGCTGATGCTCCCTCGACCATAAAATTTCAGCTGCAAAGCCGAAGCATCTCATTATTTCTGAAATATCAAGCTTGTATCTTCTTGATAAATAATTCCTACCAATATAATGTATCGGACTAAAACATATTTTCTGAGGCCAGTGAGGTTAAAGCGGCAATCTCACCTTTTTTAATTTTTTTGCCCTGAAGACAGTCATTTCCATATATAGAATGACCCCGTTTGGTGTTGAACACCGAGAATCTGGGCAAAACCGGAGGCAGCGCATATTTGCTGCCAGAGATTTGAAATGAGGCCTGCTAACCTGTAGGCAGCCTTGCAGGACTAATCAGGCCCTCACATTACCAGCGTATTGAGACTGTCAATGTGTGGGGCCTGGAAAGGGACAAGAAAGTTTGCTCTTTTTATCACGGCATTGATAAACATTACATTTTAATGTGATTTGCATCCTCTCCTTCTCCCGCTGCTGTTGGAGGCAGGGGGCAGGGGGAAACCTATTGACACCGTATCATAAATGCTAGTCGGATATGTTTTCCCCCCTCAGTGTCGGAGAATTGAATGCCGCTAGATTCATTTCCCCTTTGATGAAGATCTCAGCCAGAAACGTTTGAACAGGTGGCATTAGATTTAAAAGCAGAGAAGGGGCAGGTTTCTTCTTTAAACCAGGAGTGGGGAGTGAGGGGGTGAGAATATCTGCTTCCTAAAACTGGCCAAAAATTACATGTGTTCACTAAAACCTTCAAAAACAATGCTGGCATATTAAAATATAATTCATTAAACGTGTATGTTTGGGCATGCCTCTAGATTGATGGGATCTGACCCCAAGATTACACAACTCAGATTGTAGGCAATACAGATCCACTGGGACCAGGTTCAAGTTGAATTTAACAAGGTTAAACACTGACCGCTTGTTATGGTCAGGATCATGTTCTAACCCTGCATATTCATCCTTTACTTATTGGATTCACGGAAGCTTTCAAACCAGAAGTGGGTCCCACCTTAATAAAAACACGTCAGAACAAAGGATGACATTTCTGGCCTTCCATCAGGCCTTCATACACACAAAACAGTCATCTGTGTGAGTGGCATCCAATCTGCTACCTATCCATAGCCTTAAAAGGCACCATCCAGTAGTAGATGCACTTTAGATGCTCAGGTGTGAAGCTAAACATTTAATTACAAAAAAGTCTAAAAGCCACTGAAAAAGTTCCATGCAATTATGAAATCTTGTGCTTCCGTAGTCAATGTTTTCAGAAAAAAAGATTTATTTTCATGTACTTCTAAGGGCTCATTTTAACACAAGTATAAGAATGTGAGATGTGGTTGTTTAATTTTATTGGGTGAAAAGTTCCCATTTTTTATGGGCATTTATTTACTTTGTCCCTGTAAATAATATATACAGTACCAAATTGTTATTTCTTTCTCTGTAAAAACTTCAAAGACATTTTAAGCAAATCAGTAAGCTTGATGAAATGATGGAATTTCTCTGGAGCAGAAACTGTCGACAAATTTATTTTCTTGAACGTTATTTGTAAAAACTAGAGGAGTTTTTGTCTTTGATTATTGAATGGAAATGTTTGAAGTCTGTGTTTTTTGCCCTATGGCCTCTTTTGGATCTATTTCTTAATCCTCATGCCTCAAAAATCAAAACAAAACTTCTGTTTGGATAATCTTTTTATTATTGTTATTATTATTCTTGATTATATGCTGAATGCAAATGGTATCTAATTTTTGTCATCAAATTGTGATTAAGATATATGGCCTGCAAAGAAGTTGATAACAATTTTTTTTTTAGCCAGGCTTCGATTTAATTAAGGGTTTTAAAGGATTAGAAAGAAAATGAGGAATGTTAAAGGAGACATACTTTTTAAACTTGTGGAATATTAAGTAGTTGGTGCATATTAAAATATTTAAAAAGATCTCACTGTGTGCTGTGTATCAGTGACTTTTTCTCCTTTGTGTTTTCATCAGACACAAATTTTGAAATTGATAAAGCCATATCTTTATGGCCCAAACACACAATCGTTCACTGATGCACAGATGGTTTTAGCTGTAAGCAAAGAAAGTTTTGCACTGATGAACCTCAACAAAATGTATTTATAACAGAAAGCTGGCCCTCCCTCTTTCTCCTTTCCCATGAGACTATCTGGGGAAAGTGTATGCATGCAACAGATTCACATAGAAAAGTTTCTCCTGCACAATTCTACTTTCAGGGAAAGGAAGGGAACTGTTCAGGTTGTAATCAATAACCAAGAAAACTAGGTTCTCACAAACACTTACTATTCAGGTTTATTGCAAGGGAAAAAAGAGGTTAGATTGCATAACTCATGCTCTCGTTACCTCTCGCCTGGACTATTGCAATGTTCTCTACATGGGGCTCCCCTTGAAGAGCACCCGGAGACTTCAGTTAGTCCAGAATGCGGCTGCGCGGGTTATTGAGGGAGCGGTTCAGAGCTCCCACGTAACACCTATCCTGCACAGACTGCACTGGCTACCTGTTGTTTTCCGGGTGCGCTTCAAGGTATTGGTTACCACCTTTAAAGCGCTCCATGGCTTAGGACCGGGCTATCTACGGGACCGTCTACTGCCGGCCTCTATCTCCCATCATCCGGTGCGTTCCCACAGAGAGGGACTCCTCAGGGTGCCGTCAGCCAAACAGTGTCGACTGGCGGCCCCAAGGGGGAGGGCCTTCTCTGTGGGGGCTCTGACCCTGTGGAATGAACTTCCCCTCGGGCTTCGACAACTACCTGACCTTAGGACCTTTTGCCGCGAACTTAAAACCTATTTATTTAGTATGGCTGGACTAGCTTGATTTTTACCTTTAATTTTAATTGAATTTGATGGGTTTTTAAATTTTTGTAATTTTATGGGGGTGTATATTATTTTAATTTTTGGGCAAATTTAAATCAGTTTTTTAAGGATTGTTTTAACTATTGTGTATGTCTGTATTTTATCTGCCTGTTCACCGCCCTGAGTCCTTCGGGAGAAGGGCGGTATACAAATTAAAACATTATTATTATTATTATTATTATTATTATTATTATTATTATTATTATTATTATTATTATTAATCTGGGCAATATATAACACATATAAACATTCCAATTTCAATGCTCTTGAGCTCTTATATTTAATTATTTAAGAGTGTGAAGTGGTTTTATAATGTGTTAGTAGTTGGTTTGGAGCATTCATAATTTCTGGAGGCAAGTTGTTCCACTGATCCAGAGCGGAGATTGATTGATTGATTGATTGATTGATTACATGCCACCAAATCATTTTCAAATCCTAGTGAGCTCATAGATAGATTTTCTCCAGGATGATCTATCCCCCCTTCAGGTCTTCCAATAGTACACTTGTTGCCATGTAACTGAGTCCTTGCTCCTAGTCATCTCCTTCTTCTCTTTCATTCCACCTTTCCCATCATTAGAACCTTCTCCAGGCAGCCAGATCTTTGCATAATACATCTGAAATTGGATAATTTGAGCCTGGTCATTTGCAAGAACTCTGGATTGATTGATCTCATGATCCATTTGTTTTCTTTGCTGAACGTGGTATCCAGTGGTGGGATTCAAATAATTTAATAACCGTTTCTCTCCCCTAAGGACCATCTGGGTTGGCGTGGCCATGGTGGGCATGGCCAGGGGGTGTGACAGGCAGCACTTGGCCTCCTGCACCCATCTGGGAGCTAAAATGGGGCACAGGGGGTGCGCCCCCCCATGCCTTGTTTTGGGCCTAGTAGGCCTCCCTGCAGCCTCCTGGGAACAAAATGGGGTGCGCCCCATTTTGGGCCTAGTAGGCCTCTCTGCACTTAGCTGGGAGCCAAAACAGGGCGCATGGGGACTCCTGGAAGGGGCGGGACCAACCAGCCAGCCAGCAATTTAACAACTTTTGTTAAATTTTGCCTGAACCGTCCCGAACCGGCTGAAAACTGAATCCACCCACTGATGGTATCCCAGGAGTCTTCTCCAACACCAAAGTTCAAAAACATCAAAATGCTTCTTGTCTGGCTTCTTCAAAGTCCAACTTTTGCTTCCACGGAGTGGCACAAGGATTGCCATAGCTTGCACAATTCTGATCATTTTATGGCAGGGAAGGCAGGATTAAAATAAATTATGCCAGTGGGTAGAGAAATATAGCTAATAGCAATATGGAGCAAGAAATGTATAGGTAGTCCTCAACTTGCGACAACAATTGAGCCCAACATTTATGTTGCTAAGTGAGACATTTGTTAAGTGAGTTTTGCCCCATATTACAACCTTTCTTGCCACCGTTGTTAAATGAATCACTGCAGTTGTGAAGTTAGTGACATGATTGTTAAGTGAATCCTACTTCTGCATTGACTTTGCTTGTCAGAAGGTCACAAAAGGGGATCACACGACCCTGAGACACTGCAAGCGCCTTAACTATGAGTCAATTGCCAAGCATCCAAATTCTGATCATGTACCCATGGGGATGCTGCAACAGTCATAAGTGTGAAAAACGGTCATAACTCACTTTTTTCAGTGCCGTTGTAACGTTGAACGGTCACTAAACAAACTGTTGTAAGTTGAGGACTACCTGTATAATGGGAAACTTTTCAGGATTACAGTGCCGAAAAATAGTCAGAATTTAAGACAGGAAGTAGTTTCTGCTAAAAAGACCCAAAAGGGATCCCAGACATTAGTTCCAGTAATAAGGATGTAATCCAATTTTATTCAATTTAGGAGCCTTTTCCTATAATTATTTTTATCACCTCAGCATACAAGCTGCTACCACTCTTAGTTTCCTTTTCTAACTATAATATTTTAGCAATATTGCCAATTCGGCTTTTTTTTAAGCATTGGTAAAGCACAGTATGGACCTATTAGTACAGGGTTTTTTTTCCTCTCTTCTGCCTTTTCGTTTGTTTTTTGATTTTGCTCAATACTTTAGGGTGCTTAAATTTCTTCACTGAACTATTTTCAAACAGAAGCCAGTTTGATTTTTATGTTAGATAAAAGGTTTGGCGTATGTTAAAAGAAGCTTTGCCAGAGGTCAGAGACAACTCAAAAAAGATAAGTGGTTTAAAAAATAATTTTGAAAACATACATAGACACCTTAATTGTTCAGCTTAGCTTCCATAGGTCAGACAAGTAATTATCACACGAAAGATTCTTCATTCATGAGGGAATTGTGTTTGCATATGTTATGTTCCTAACCTTAATTGCACGAACAGCCGTTTTGAAGCCTGAGCTTCATTATTAAGTTACACCACTGTTAAGGATCGATGCAATTCAGGTCTTTTTTAGATTTCTCATTTATTGTAATAAATATTTGGACTGCTGCATGGACATTCACAGAGGCCAGCAATGTTGAAATCTGCAAGGGCTAGTGCAGTGTCATGATCAAAGATCCACACCTTTTGTATATCGATGTAGAACAGGGTGGTGCTCCAGTTGTGACACCACATCTGTCAAAGCACATGCGCGAAGTGAACCGGTTGAAAACCACCACTGCACCACAATAACATTGCAGACTCTCAGTCATTCCTCACTTAAAGAGCTTTTTATTAGTTCTGACATGGCCTGTCCTAATTCTATTCAGGTGGCTCCATATAGAATAACAGAGTTGGAAGGGACCTTGGAGGTCTTCTAGCCCAACCCCCTGCTTAGGCAGGAAATCCTACACCATTTCAAACAAATGGTTATTCAACATCTTCTTAAAAACTTACAATGTTGGAGCATTTACAACTTCTGGAGGCAAGTTGTTCCACTGATTAATTGTTCTAACTGTCAGGAAATTTCTCCTTAGTTCTAAGTTGCTTCTCTCCTTAATTAGTTTCCACCCATTGCTTCTTATCCTGCCCTCAGGTGCTTTGGAGAATAGCTTGACTCCCTCTTCTTTGTGGCAGCCCCTGAGACATTGGAACCTTGCTATCATGTCTCCCCTAGTCCTTCTTTTCATCAGGCTAGACATCTCAAATTCCAGCAACGCTTCTTTATATGTTTTAGCCTCCAGTCCCCTAATCACCTTTGTTGCTCTTTGCTGTGCTCTTGCTAGATTTTTAGATATTTTGGGTGGCAACTGCATTCCTGGAAATGGTTTTGTTGGATCTGCATGATCTTGTTCGGTTGTGGTTATTAAAAGTTGCCCATTTTGATTGCCATTCTTCATCTAGATCAGGGGTAGTCAACCTTTTTATACCTACTGCCCACTTTTGTATCTCTGTTAGTAGTAAAATTTTCTAACCGCCCACTGGTTCCACAGTAATGGGATTTATAAAGTAGGTTTGGGGGCGGGGGTCTGCTTGTTACAGCTGGGTGGTGTGGGGGGAGATACATGAGCTATTCTGGGATCAGGCTCTTTTGTTTGTGGTCGCACTATAGCACCATTTAGTTTCACTTATGTAACGTGAACTAAACTTATGCGCGGGCAATACAAATAGTATATTTTCAGAAATTTAAATTGTCACGGGGAATTTTATGAAAACCTAATGAAAATATTTTTAAATAATGCTATGAAAATTTTTTAAAAAGTGAATTAAATGTTTAAAAAAAAGGAAAGTGCTTCAGTATCGGACAAAACCCCTATCGCCCACCATGACAGGTGGAACGCCCACTAGTGGGCGGTAGGGACCAGGTTGACTACCACTGATCTAGATCGTAAGACTGCAGTGTGTTTCCCAAATTGGTTCACTAGACTTAAGCCTAGTGTGAGGTAGAGAGTCTAATATTTTATGTATCAGTAGATCTCTAGGAATCAATGGCCTGTTTATCTTATTCCACTCTTGAGTTGTCTGTTGTCATCTGAGACAGGAGGGACAATATTAGAAAGACATGGAGCCATGAGAACAGTGTGGATAGACTCTGCTATCTGACTCAAAATCAGTGAATGTAACATGTGTAAAAGTCAGTACTTTCTTACCCCTCCTTTGTAATGGTTTCAAAAAAAGTCTTGTAGCCAACTAAGAATCTTTCTATTCTTGCTTTTGGAATGTTTTCCCTCTCCTCCTGGCAGAAGCATTCTAGCTCAGAAATATGCTTAAGACTTTCTAGTATGCATTGTATATGTGAGCTCTTCCCACAGTTTGTCAATAATTTTCCAGTCCAGAAAATATGAAGGCCATTCCAAAAACTTTTTCTTTCCTGTTTAATTTCAGGGTATATTTTTGATGATTTATCTTGTTGATCTATCCAGCTCCTTACAGCTTCTTTTCTTTACAGAATGTGAGATGCAGCTTCTCATCTAGGTTGGTATGTTAATTTGGTTTAATGGTTAAGGCACAAGGCTAGAAACCAGGATACTGTGAGTTCCATTCCCATCTTAGGCATTGAAGCTTGCTGGGTGACTTTGAGCCAGTACCTCTCTCTCTCTCAGCCATCATGGGGCTGTTATATATGTCTGAATGGATTCCTTCTTCCACTCACACAATATTTTCTGTGCCTTTGGCTGCCATATTGCCCCAAAGTATAATAGGGCTAGCACCCCATACTTAATGGTTGAAAAAGTATTATTTCCTTCAAGAGCTTCACTTTTTTTTCTCTCCAAATGCATCTTCTTCAGTTGTGACCAAATGGTACAATTTTTGCAGTGGTGAAATCCTCTTAGGATTGCCACCGGTTCGCTGCCTGCGCATGCATGGTGTGCGCCAAAAGCACGCTGTGGGCGTGCATGCACAGTGTGCAACAAAAGCATGCTGCGCATGCATGGTGTGCGCCAAAAGCACGCTGTGGGCGTGCATGCACAGTGTGCAACAAAAGCATGCTGCGCATGCATGCACAGCACACACCAAACTCATGCTTCGTGCAGAAAAATATTTCACAAGGTGAGTAGAACAGCAGGGGAGGCAGCTGTGCCGTGCGATTTAGCTTCACTAGAAAGCTGGATTTCCTGTTTTCTAACAATTTTAAATAGTGTGGCACAGCTGATCATCGGAAATACCGGTTCGGATGAGCCGGTAGCATTTTAAACTACCGATTCACCCAAACTAGTAGCTTTTTAACTACCAGTTCGACTGAACTGGTAGCTTTGTTTTTACTACCGGTTCACCTGAACCAGTAGTTTTTATCATTACTGGATTGCCCAAACCGGGGTAAACAGTAGCATTTCACCCCTGAATTTTTGCTCAGGGGTTCAAAGCACTTTGTTCCAAACTATTTGGGCATTATCAATGTTTTTTGCATACTTTAGCTGATGATTTTTATGATGAAGTCAAAGAAAAGGTTTCCTTTCCATGCTGAACAATAAGAAATGCTGAAGTTATGAACCTGTAGATGACCATGCCAGAAGCAACTAAACTTTCAACGGGTCACTTGCAAGAATCTGTGGTTTTTGATTTGTTCAGTTCTAGATGTAGAACTGAACAAATCTAGATCTAGCAAATGTTTTTCTATGTGTTTATGATGTTCTTTTATTTCAACATTCTGGTCAGCATGGCATAACATTTGTCCATTGAGGGATTTTCTTCACTTGGCTAATTGTAGACCTACCAAATCAATTTACATTATTAACTAATTTGAGGGAGGAACTGGAATAGCATTAAATTGATTGGAAACTTCCATCCCTGCCATATTCATGGTTTTCTTATTTTGAATCTAAACAACTGCCCATAAATAGCAATCATGCGTTCAAATTTGCAGAATGAAATTGTATTCAACTTTGCACCATATAAATGTAATATCAGATTCTATTAATTCAGTGATTCACTGAAGCAAAATTGCTATATATTATATACAGAGTATAGAGCTATGTATACTACATATTAGTTTATATATAAACTTATATATATAGGACAGAAGCAACTAGGAATTAAGGAGAAACTTCCTAAAAGTGAGGACAATTAACCAGTGGAATAATTTGCCTTCAGAGGTTGTAGGTACTTCACCACTGGAGGTTTTTAAGAAAAGACTGGACAGTCACTTGTCTGAAATTGTATAGAGTCTCATGCTTGAGCAGGTGGTTGGACTAAAAGACCTCCAAGGTCCTTTCCAGTTCTATTCTGATTGATATACAATTGTAATAATTTTATTCTATTTATATCTAGTTAAACTAAACAACAGTAAATATTGTTATTTTCCACTTACATTTTTTCATTGAAATTAATATTGGTATCAAATTTGAGAATGTTCTGGGAGCTGTACCCACAATTGTTAGAGGTTCATGTTTCCCAGACTGTTCTTGGTGCAGAGATGGTCAATATCACAGGGAGAAATGCCAACTCAATCCAGTTTGGGAAAACTCAGCAAGAAGGGCGCCTGTGAAATTCAAATAATTCCCAGCTTTAGAGCACTTTTTTTCTATCCCAAACTCAGTCAATTCAAACCATAAAGTACTGAAGTGGCTGTGCCTCATTTGGTGGCTTATTTGAGGCTAAGCAACTTCTTACATTGCTAATTCTGACTGTAGTGTAGGAAGTTAGCACCCACCCTAGAAGAATGAAATATTTTAGGAAATATTAAAAAGGCAGAATATATTTCCCTGGATGAGAAATGGAAAAACATGTTTTAAAGACAAAACAGCTCCCACCTTCTTGCCTCCCCCCCACCTTTGTCAATGGGCCAGAGGAAGAAACCCAATCCCCACCCACCTTTGTCAATGGACCATCATCTGCAACACAATAGGACCCATCTAGCAACAGAAATTCACCACATGGCACCTGGAAAGATTACATCAGCCAGCAAGGCCAGCTATGACCCCCACCCTCTGGGAATCTGACAACCAATCAGGATACTCTTCCTGTGCCCCAGAAGTTCAAAGCTCAGAGAGGGCATAAAGCCAAGGCATGCACAGCATCTTGGCCCTTTTCTGTTGAGGAACTCAAACCATGTGATCCTGTCCACCATTAAACCATCTTTCCAAACAGTTTCCATGTTTCCAGTGTCTTTTTCCCCACTTGGAACTGAACCCAGATGGACATTTCTTCCAACAGTAGTACAAACTTTGTTGGAGATGTAGTGTGTGACATTTAATCAAATCCGCAGCATCTCAAATGCATCCAAGCAATTGCTTGATGGTTCCTCAACAGATCTAATTTTTGCAAACTCCCCCCCCCTCTCTCCCAGATATTACAGCATGTCCTGATTAGATTTTTGATTACTTTTCTCTTTCTTAATTACCCTGCATAAACCAGGTTTAAGGGGAGATTGGGAATTATTTTACTTTATGTAGGTACGCCAGCCAACCTATTTCTCTCTCTCTCTCTCTCCCTTTCCTTCCACTCATGGGATCATACTGGATGTTCTGGTTTTATTGGCTCCTGTAGTCATTAGATGACTTGGCACTTGTTGTCCTGTCAGCATGAGAGGTCATTCACCAGCCTCAATCAGAGGTTTCAAGGCAATCGCAAGGAAACTCCTCACATCAATTTGAGTCAATTTGCAAACTAATCAGTTAATCCCTCCCAATGTGTTTAGGGGGTCAGCTCTGATCTAGTTGGAAAATATTGGTTGATTAGCATAGGAAATCTCAGATGTGCCAAGGCCTGTTTACTCCAACATTCCCGCTCTCCCAGCCCTCTCCAGGTTGCTCCCGCCTTTAATTTCCCTGCAGGTTTCGGGAGGGATGCATTAAATTAAAACCACTCACTGTTCTGTGAGCAGTCTTTTGTGACCAATAATGAATGTAATGAGTGAAAAAGGAAAGGGAAACAGGATGATTAAGCCAGGCTGGGCGGCTTTTACGCAGCAGTTTGCATCGCGACACAAATGGACAATTGGGCTTTTTTTCCATTAATTTGTAATTGTGCTTTCACTTGTCATATTAAAACACACACACACACACACAAACTATTTACTCATACAGGAGAAACGTGGCAGATGCTGCTTCCTTTACATTGAGCTGTCCTGATAGAATGCTTACGTGATGCTTCCTTTGGTTGAAAACCTAATGCTTTATTAGAGTGTCTAAGGCAAAGGTGTCAAAATCAAGGCCCGCGGGCTGAATCTGGCCTGTGGGGTGCTTAGATTGAGCCCGTGGGGCTGCCCTGGAAGCATGAAGGACCAGCCCGTGACGCTTCTGCCAGTGAAAATGGAGCTCTGTTTTTGCTGGCAGAGCGTTGCAGGAGGCCGTTGAAGCTGAAAATTTTATTTATTTATTTATTTATTTTGTCACAACAGTATATATATGCATAAGCATGAAAATAACTATATAATATATAAGCATATATATAAGCATAAGTATGTAATAACTATATAATTGGATATAATGAAAGGAAACAATAGGACAGGAATAGTAGGCACATTTGTGCTCTTATGCACGCCCCTTAGAGACCTCTTAGGAATGGGGTGAGGTCAATAGTAGACGGTTTTTGGTTAAAGCTTTGGGGATTTTGAGAAGAGACCACAGAGTCAGGTAGTGTGTTCCAAGTATTAATAACTCTGTTACAGAAGTCATATTTTCTGCAATCAAGATTGAAGCTGTTAATATTAAGTTTAAATCTATTATTTGCTCTTGTATTGTTGTGATTGAAGCTGAAGTAGTCTTTAACAGGAAGGACATTGCAATATATGATTCTATGAGTTAAACACAGGTCTTGTTGAAGGCAGCGGCGTTCTAAGTTTTCTAAACCCAAGATTTCAAGTCTGGTGGCATAAGGTATTTTGTTGTATTCAGAGGAGTGGAGAACTCTTCTTGTAAAATATTTCTGGACACGTTCAATTGTATTGATGTCTGAAATGTGGTATGGGTTTCAGACAGGCGAGCTCTCTGCTTAACCTTGCTTTACTCACTTTAACCAAATTCTGGTCTTTCTGAAACCATTGCATTGGTCTCAGGAAACCGCTTCATAAAAATGTACAATTCACTTCTAACCTAAGCAATTCAGAGTTTCAATTCAGTTACAACATTTACAACAACATTTACAAAAACAAAAGCTGTTGCATTACATAAAGGTTGCCACCACTGTGAGTACTAGCATTGCGAAGTTTAAAAAAAATGGTTATTTTCTTTTCAATCATCTTGCAGAATCCTAGTTGAGAAAGACGATACTAGAAAATCTGGGTTCTTGAGAAAGAAAAGATGTCCCAGGCATTCAGGGGTCAGTCATTCCCTACTCCCTGTGTCTAGTTCTATAGGTACAATGGCTTTCCGAGTCACATTGGCGGTTTGGAGCCTGTTTTTGCTGACAGAGCACCCGGGCCACTACAGGTGCGCCCCCGACATGAGTGACATTGAGCTGGCCACACCCACCCTGGCCATGCCTTCCCCTCCCCCCTTCCCCTGATGCAGCCCTCGATGAAATCGAGTTTGACACCCCTAGTCTAAGGATTGCTTTACCCAGCGACAACAGATTGATGATTGTGAAGGAGCCTAAAGTTTGAGAGCTGCATCCTGTCCTAGTTTTCTGATTTCTACATTGCACAATGTACAACTTTTCAGGTTCTGAGTTATGCATTTTGGAATGTTCATTACAAATAACTTCTAGGCATACATCTAACAGGCTAATTGCTTTTATTTTATTATTATTATTATTATTATTATTATTATTATTATTATTATTATTATTATTATTATTATTATTATTATTATTATTATTTTGCAAAGATTTGGATCCTTTCAGGCTATCCACATTTGTCTCAAAACAGTTTGAGTGGCTTTTCCCATGAAGACTTAATCAGACCAAGCAGGCTTATTTTGCTTCAACAGATGGCTGTAAGGTGACTGTGTTCACACCTTGCACTAAGTCAATATTCTGAATCATGGCCTGTTAACTAAACCACAATGCTTTGTTTTTTGCACGTAAGCCATCACAGATGATTACATTACGTCAAAAACCAAAACTCAAGCCTAAGCTTTATGCCATAGTGTGATTTGTAATCTTAATGATTATGTAGCATTAGTCATGACTAAACTTGATTTCATGGACAGTATAGATTGTAGGCAGTGGTAGGTTTCAAATTTTTTTTACTATCGGTTCTGAGGGTGTGGCTTGGTAGGCATGGCTTGGTGGGTGTGGCAGGGGAAGGATACTGTAAAATCTCCATTCCCTCCCCAATCCAGGGGAAAGATACTGCAAAATCCCCATTTCCTCCCGATCAGCTGTGACTTGGGAGGCAGAGAATAGATGGGCGTGGAGTCAGTCAGAATTTTTACTACCGGTTCTCTGAACTACTCCAAATTTCTGCTACCGGTTCTCCAGAACTGGTCAGAACCTGCTAAAACCCACCTCTGATCATATGTAAAGGACTTTAGAATCTTCATCAGGCTATGCAACACTTTGGATGAGTCCTGAAGTACAATTACTAATTGCGTTTGATACCAGCTACCATAAGTTTCATAACCATACTTAACCATGAGACCAGGTCTGTTCCTGGCTCATTTAATCAGCCAAGAGTGTTGGGATACTATAAGAAGGTGGTAGCCTTCATCTATTCACATGCACTGCCTCCTTTTTCAGGATAACCACACTGGAAAAAAAAAAAACAACCAAAACGGGGTTAACTACTAACAGGATAAATAACTACTAAAGTTACAGAAAATAAAAAATGTAAGAGTTGGAAAGATCCCTGGAATTTCCTCCACTTCCTGCAAAATCAAAGAATCTTCTAACGTTACCTACTCAGCCTCTGTTTCAGTCCATCTCATCCAGAGACCATTTCATTTTTGAAGAGGCGTTGTTTTAGAAAATGTTTTCTGATGTCCAACCAAAATGTAAGGACTTGTAACTTAAGCCAGTTATTTCTTGTCCTATCTTCTGGAACAATTTGAAAGCCACTGAGCGATAAAGAAGGTCAGAAAAGATGCAATTCCCCAATTCCATGTCTGCTAGGACTCACATAGAAGCTCAACAAATGCCATCTCATTACTAAAACCGAGCATGCCACCTAAATATAAGAAGTTCTATAAACTGTTTCCTCCAGGGACCAGAATGTTGGACCTGTAAGCCTACCACCTTCCATCTACAAGGAAACACTGCAGACTGGATCCTTCTCCTTCTCCTTCTCCTTCTTCTCCTTCTCCTTCTCCTTCTCCTCCTCCTCCTCTCCCTTCCCTTTAATGTTTCTGTTGATGAAGTCCAAGATAGGTCTGTTTATTAGTTTGCAGATGCATCACATCATTGGCTCAAGCTCAGTTTATAATTCACTATATCCTCTTTTTGTACATTACTGGTCAGTCCCAAAGGTGCTTTTTCAGCAGGCAACTGGACTTTCCCGTTTTTCCTTTGAAGATGTTTCATTTCTCATCCAAGAAGCTTCTTCAGCTCTGACAGGATAGTGGGGAAGGGAAGGATTTATATTCCTTGCAGACAGCTGGTTATTTGCATCCTCTAAAAGCACTTCTAAAAGGATGCAAATGACCAGCTGTCTGCAAGGAATATAAATCCTTCCCTTCCCCACTATCCTGTCAAAGCTGAAGAAGCTTCTTTGATGAGAAGCGAAACGTCTTCAAAAGAAAAAACAAGAAAGTCCAGTTGCCTCCTGAAAAACTACCTTTGGGACAACCATGACCTGGATGACAGAATCTCTACAGATTATTACTGGTCAGTATTGTCCTTCACATTCTCTCTCTCTCTCTCTCTCTCTCTCTCTCTTTCTCTCTCTCTCTGGATCTGGACCTAAAATGTAGAACATTGTGTTTGATTTAATTAAAATTCATGTTTCAGGTTTTGCACATTGTTCCATGACTTATAGGATGAAGGGCTCACCATCACTACTATCTTGACTACCTTAGTTAAGTTGCAATCAGAAAAGAGGTAAAATCGACCATTAGTCTCCTCTTCTTTTCCCAAAATGGCCAGGCTCCCCTGTCTTTCTGCTAGTTTCTTCCTCAATGTTTTCCATTTTCCATTTCCTTTTTGCCCTGCATATTCCTAGCATGCACATGGACAAGAAGTGCATGCCTGGCCTGAAACCGCTGAAAGGAGTTCCCCCTTTAAATCAGTGCCTCTTTATCACTGCCCCGCCGAAAGCAACAGTGCCATACCAAGAGAGAATTCCTTGTAGTCCCAGGCTCAGAAGCTTCTAATTCTGGACTTTCTTGCAACGCCTGAAACTACAAGGAAATTGTTTTTGACTGGTAGCCAAACCAGCCAGATGGAGCAGCTGCCATTCCATTCCTCAGACTATCAACTTGAGCCAAGTGTGGCTCCTCTTCTTTGCCTCTAGTCTAGAGCACTGAAGCAAGATAGGATGTTGTCTAAATGACTAAGTGTCCACTGCAATGTCATTACACCAGCCCCAACCCTAGAACATTTTTGTGCGATGTTGCAATGCAAGTACAAAAGGCATGGAGCTCGCATCGTAGTGTAGCAGTGAATCTTTCATCATTTGTTTCCAGTTGCTGCCTTTAGGTGCCCACCCTACATTCATAGCATTCAACCACTTCGAGATTGCATTTTTAACATGTCCTGAGCCAGGAATCTCATGCAGTATGGGTCAGGCAGCACCCAATCCCAAATGTGTAAAAAAGCTGTTTTCCATAAGGAGCAAAGCCAAGCAAGGAGACAGGCAGGTAGCCAATCAATTTAGTTTAGTCATTGCACCTTGTACAACAAAATTAAATGCCATCTTCAGTGCACATCATACATAAGAAAGCTATAAAAATAAAACAAAAACACACATCCTTTACATTCTATATAATTGAATTGAAAACCCCTGATACTCCATTAATATTACACTATACGGTAGAGGGATGCAGTGGCTCAGAGACTAAGACCCGGAGCTTGTCGATCAAAAGGTTGTCAGTTCAGCGGTGCTAAACTAGTGCCACGTAACGGGGTGAGCTCTCATTACTTGTCCCAGCTTCTGCCAACCTAGCAGTTAAAAAATGCAAGTAGAAAAATAGGGACCACCTTTGGTGGGAAGGTAACAGTGTTCCATGTGCCTTTGGTGTTTAGTCATGCCAACCACATGACCACGGAGACGTCTTCTGACAGCGCTGGTTCTTCGGCTTTAAACCGGAGATGAGCACTGCCCCCTAGAGTCAGGAACGACTAGCACGTATGTGCGAGGAGAAGCTTTACCTTTTATACAGTAGAAATCAATATAGTTACTGCTCTGGGATAGAAGCTGTTTTTCAGCCTATTTGTCCTGGTTTTTATTGTTCTGTACCATCTGCCAGATGGTAATAGTTCAAAAAAAGGGTGCCAAGGATGAGATGAATCTTTAAGAATGTTTTGAACTTTCTTAAGCTCTTCCAAGGAAGGACAAGGGCAACCAATGATTCTCTGGGCGATGATGTTCACCCTCTGGAATGCTGTGCTATCTGCCACTGTGCAATTGGCAAGCCATACGCAGGTGCAGTAAGTTAAAATACTCTCTATAGTGCAGCGGTAGAAGGTCACCAGCAATTTTTCATTCAGTTGCTGTTTCCTGAGAAGTCTCAGGTAATATAATCTCTGCTGGGCCCTTTTGACCAGTGCTGCAATGTGAGCGCCCCAGGTCAGGTTCTCTTTTAAACACCCAAAAACTTAAAACTGGCCTCCACTCGGTCTTCATTGAACCAGCTCTATGGTACAGCTTGCTTCCTTTCGCCTGTCTGTCAATGTTCCAAGTAACGTACCCATTGAAAGTAGGTAGATTCCTCAAAGAACAATTTATTGGATACATCATATTGGTGAAAACCAACTCTGAAAGTTCCCACGGTTTTCACCTAATTAAAAAGTGAAAGTTTCTATGAATGTACAGAAATGGACAGATTATCTATGGAAATGAAGGAGAGGGAAGATACCATGTACTATTTAATATGGAATAGATGGTATTCCTAGCTGGAGAGCAAACATAAAACTTAAGGGAGATTTTTGTTCTGAGATCGAATTTTGAATAATAATAACAACAACAATAACAACAACTGGGATCTGCTTGCATAATTCGCCGATACATCACGCAGTCCTAAACGCTTGGGAAGTGTTCGACTAGTGATCTGTGATACGAAATCCAGCATAGTTATCTCGTTTGCTGTGTATACTGTCATTTTGTATAATAATAATAACAGTATTGTAATTTTGATGCATCTGTCTTTGTTTATATTTTTTTGTGTATTATGTTTTTTGTAGTGTATTTTAATTTTTGGACATTTAATAAAAAAAAATTAAAAAGGGAAACTTTCCCCCTTTTCTCAAGTCATCAGTCACATGGTCCAATAGAAGTGTTGGTCAGTTGCTCAGTTACATCACTCCTCCTCTCCAAGCCACTTGTTGGAATGACCTTGGTTCCCACAGGAAAACCTTTTGTTCTGACTGCAAAACTCCAGTTAACTATTTCCCTCCCCCTCCCCAATCTAGTGGCAATCCTGAAGCTGCAAAGATGGCTCCAGCCAGGTTCGCTTCAGGGTTGACAGTCTTCTTTGATGTCTTCTTTCTCCTGTCTTCTTCAATGTACAGGGAGATGCTTGTCCTCCTGAATATCCTTTTATCTCAATGACATTTTTACCAGAGATGGGTTTCAGCAGGTTCTGACCAGTTCTTTTTTATTTATTTATTTATTTATTTGAATTTATATCCCGCCCTTCTCCGAAGACTCAGGGCGGCTTACATTGTGTTAAGCAATAGTCTTCATCCATTTGTATATTATATACAAAGTCAACTTATTGCCCCCAACAATCTGGGTCCTCATTTTACCTACCTTATAAAGGATGGAAGGCTGAGTCAACCTTGGGCCTGGTGGGACTTGAACTTGCAGTAATTGCAAGCAGCTGTGTTAATAACAGACAGACTTAGTCTACTTAGTTTGCTGAGCCACCAGAGTTCTGGAGAACTGGTAGTGGAAATTTTGAGTAGTTCGGAGAACCAGTAGTAAAAATTCTGACTGGGCCTGCCCCCATCTATTCTCTGCCTCCCGAATCCCAGGAAATGGGGATTTTGCAATATCCTTCCCCTGGAGTGGGGTGGGGGTGGAGATTTTACAGTATCCTTCCTTTGCCATGCCCACCAAGCCACACCCATAGAACTGGTAGTAAAAAATTTTGAAACCCACCACTGATTTCTACGCTCAAACCACGAAGAAGCATTCTGAGGTTCCAGCCACGTACCAACAGCTTCTGAATTCTGCATAATGTGGAAAGATGATTAGGATAAACTCTGTCAATGGGCTGTTCTCAGCAGCACATGTGTACCCCTGCCAACTTGCTAGGGTAGAGGAATTAGAACATGTCTGTCCCCTAATTGATTAGCTCTTAGTTCTACTTTCGATAGGAAAAAAACACCCCTCATTCTTATTGACAACTGCTACATGTTTTCAGGCTTCAACACATAATAGTACACTGCATCAATTCTTAATTTCCGGGAATGTTGCAAGATGCCATAATAGTCCTTGCCAGCAATGCTCTATTTAAATGAATTTTTAATTGAATCGTTAATCATAGAAATTAGTTGACCACACTGGGCAGTTCTGTGAAAGATCTACCAGCAAACCAGCTAACCATAAGGCTTGACTGGAAATAGAGTAGATATGCAATCTCTTTGGCACTAATTTGACAAGTACTGTTCTTTATGCAGCTTCTAAGTTACATAATTAAATCCTTCTGGAGATAGATGAAAATAAAAACAAAAATCAAGAATTCCCAACTTCTGTTCTGGAAATGAATGTACTTTCATGCATAGATGGTGACCAGGTAAATACTTCTACTTTTTCCCCCCCATTGCTGGGTTAGATGGTATGGAAAAAAGCTTTCGATATCTAGCTGGAAATGCATTTGATTATTATTTATTTTGTATTTAGGTCTAGCTTGTTATTCTGTTTGCATATCTATTCCTATCACTCACAATCTCGTTTTGTTCATATTAATATTTAATATTCTTTATACATTGTTCAACCTTAATGGTTGCCTAATTTCTGTTTTTCATCCACAGAGAAGCTATTAATTTATGAGCATATAGGGCAGTAAGTAATAATTTGCATGAATGCTTTGAGCAGATATGCTTCCATAGGCCTCCCATAGCATAAACTCTGGGTACTTGTGATACCATCTATTGGCCAAGCTTCAATGAATCTCACTTTACATGATGCAGCAGAGTAAGAGAAGAGGTTTTTTTTAAAAAAAGAAGCACCATAAAAGGAGTTTAATCTACTAAATGAAAAATCAGAAGAGATCACATAAATTGGTTTGTTTGTAGTAGGGCTTTTGCAGCTATTTGTTTAATATTAAAGATGGCATTCAAAGTGATTCCAAAGGCTTGTACGTCGCTCAGCTTTTCCCAAGTTTTGCGATATTTATTCTGGTTGTATTCTGGTAACTCAGCACTGTTACCTTTTGAATGAATGGAATGCCAGGATAAAACCAATACAAATATTCCTGAAAACAAAGAGCAAGGTTTTTAATATGACAGTTGACCGTGTTTGAATCTGAGCGTGCATCTTAGAAATGTTTCATTATAATGGGATCTCTCTCCCCTCTTCTAAACACAAATCCATTTTTCCTTCTCTTCCTCCCACAAATGAATGCAATGTTTCTGTTTCAAATCTGGACCTAAAAATTAGAATATTTTTTGATGTTGTTGAAATAAAAAAATACTGTAAAAAGCTTTGGTAGGTTTTTTAAAGCTGGTTATGCAAATATTGTCACCATTGCAGGGGTGAGTTTCACTTACCTTTGCTACTAGTTAGCTCATGCACGCTTGCTCGAAGCTTCTGCACATGCACAGATTTTATTTGATGACGTCCAGGGGGTGGGTGGAACCTCCTGCTGCCGCTGCTACTGGTTCGTCTGAACCGGGGTGAACCAGTAGCAACCCACCACTGCACCATTGGTAATAAACTTCTTTGTATTAGCACGCCTTGGATGACTATTACCTTTTCAATCATTATTAGGCTGATGGGATAACAGTCACCTTCACTATTAATGGGATTTTCTTATTCTTGGAAGTGTTTGGTAATTATTTGGTAATTATTATTCCTATATAGCATTAGATCCTCCCTTGCTATGTAGCATATTGGACAGCAAGGGATCTCCAGATCTTTTGGCCAAGTACTTTAGATCTTCCATTATGGTGTTTGGAGTTTTTAAGTCTTCCATGAATGTTTTTCACCTTGTATTTTGGGGGTGTCCTCTTGGTTTGGCATCATTGCCATCTTGGTGATTTGATTGTTTTCCATGCAGAGAATATGACTTGCAAGTTGGAGTCTTTTGTGTACAGCAATGTTACGATGTTTGCAGGAGAAACTCTATTGAAGCACTAAAATGAAGAACAGTTGCAGGAATTTGTTATGTCTACTTTAATGAAAAGAAGAATGAAGGGTGATATGATAGCAGTATTCCAATATCTAAGGGGATGCCACAGAGAAGAGGAGGTCAATCTATTCTCCAGAGCACCTGAAGGCAGGACAAGAGGCAATGGATGGAAACTAATCAAGGAGAGAAGAACTTAGAACTAAGGAGAAATTTCCTGACAGTGAGAACCATAAACCAGTAGACAGCTTGCCTTCAGAAGTTGTGGGTGCTCCATCACTGAAGACTTTTTAAAAAGGAATGGACCATTTGTCTGAAATGGTACAGGGTCTCTACTTGAGCAGATAGTTGGATTCGAAGGTCCCTTCCTTCTCGTATTTTGTTTTCCAACCTAGAACTAAAGGGAAATGAGAGAACTATTAATTAGTGGAATGGCTTGCCTCCGAAAGTTATGGGTAGAGGTTTACAAGAAGAGACTGGAATGGAATGTCTGGAATGGCATTGGGTACCCTGCTTGAGCTGGGAATTGGACTAGAGACCTCCAAAGCAATGGTGAAATGTAAAATTTGTTACTACCATGGGTGTGGCTTGGTGGGGGGGGTGGTAATGTGACTGGGTGGGCGTGGACCACTTTTTTTTACTTTTAGAAGCTTTTTTTCTACATGGTTTTAAAAGAAAAAAATGCTTTTAAAAGGCTCTTCTGATGATCCCAGCTGAGTTGCCTGATCGTCAGAGGCTTTTCTTTTCTTTTAAAAGCATTTTTTTTGCCTGATCATCAATCAGGCAACTCAGCTGGGATCGTCAGAGGAGCCTTTTAAAAGCATTTTTTCTACAACCTCTTCAGCCGAAGAGCTTGTAGAAAAAATGCTTTTAAAAGCCTCTGACAATCCCAGCTGAGCCGCGTGATCATCAGAGGCTTTTTTTTTTACTGTTAAAAGCATTTTTTCAGCCAAAAAAAAAATCTTTTAAAAGTAAAAAAAAAACCCACATCTCTGATGATTGTGCGACTCAGCTGGGCATGTGGGGGCAGGCAGGGATTTTTGCTACCGGTTCTCTGAACCACCCATCACCATCACTACCGGATCGGGCAGCATTTCACCCGTGCTCCAAAGTATTCTATATTCTATGTATATTGGATTGAGACCATCATTCATTGTGGAAAAATGTTTTAGACCAGGGGTGTCAAACTCAATTTCATTGAGGGCTGCATCAGGGTGTGTGTGTGTGTGTATATGTGTGTGTGTGTGTGTGTGTGTGTGTGTGTGTGTGTGTGTGTGGCCAGAGTAGGAGTGGCCAGGGTGGGCAAGGACTAAGGAGAAATGAGAGAACTATTAATTAGTGGAATGGCTTGCCATATTGGCCCGAATGCTCTGCCAGCGAAAACAGGCTCCCAGGCTGCGTTTTTGGCTGTGATGGCTTTCCTGCAACCTCCTGCCAGCAAAAATGGAGCTTGGGACGATTGCGTGTGACCCTCGCAAGCTTGTTTTGGGCTGCGACAGCCTCCTGCAACCTTCTGCCAGCAAAAACGGAGCTCAGGAGGGCTGCATGTGGCCGTCCCGAGCTCCGTTTTTGCTGGCAGAGGCACTGCAGGCTGTTCCTTCCCTGTTTCCAGGTCAGCCCCACGGGCCAGATCTAAGCACCCTTGAGTTTGACTCCCCTGTTTTAGACTGTGCTTGAAAGCATGGGGTTCTACGCAGAATGGTAAAGAGGCAGGCAAAGAAAAAAAAACCAACTGAGCATTATCTCTATACTTGTTTTCTATTCAATTTCCATGCTTGAAGAACTAAAACTCTAATATTAAAGTTCTAAATTAAACTGTGTATATCAGTAGGCTAATAGAACTCTCTAGCATGTATAATAAAGTGTCATATTGCTTCTCCAACTAATCATTAATGAATTAATGAAAGGGGCTTTTCTCTCTCTTTTTGTATGCTGTAATGTAATGAGATAGACAGCATTTAGGCTTTTTAAAGATTTAGGGACTCTATTATTGAAAAATAATTATTACCCTACAACGGTAATTAAATGTAATATGAATGAAACTGACATATTTTCTTATCCATAATAAACATTAGCAATGTCAACATTCTTTATTGTTACTCTATGACATCTAACAGGGAACGGGGAGGGCTCTTACTAAGTAAACCCTAGATTAAAAAATAAATCAACAGGTAGCTCTCTGAAATAAGCTAAAGATGGTGTTGAAATAATTATGTCAGCTAAAATTATCCCTTTGTTTTTAGGATCACTTTATGTTTGGATAACGTTCCCACAGGATTACTGAGATTTTCATAAACCACAGAACATAATCTTGATTCAATCCAAAAATATGTCAGATTCATGAAACTCACTGTTTCTAAGTCCTAAACTTTTTTCTTTTTCTTTTCTGTTCTTTTTTTTTTAATGAAAATGGAATTACTACTAGAGTAGAAAGCTAGGAAGTCATTTGTTTCTGTTTATTGCTATGTCAGTTTCTGAATTCTGTTGCTAACTGATGAAATATAATTTCAGAAATGGTCTGAAAATAATAGCGCTATGCAGAAGGGAAAACCATCCCCATTCAAATTCCTCTATCTAAGAAGGTACCACTGAAGCAATGTTCTCCTCTAGGACTCTTAGTGTCAGTGTTCCAGAAAACTAAAGTGACCAGATTTCAGCGATGGCAAAGCGGGACACCATTGACGGGGGGGCAGGGGGGGCTGCGAATGCGCGCTGAGTCTCGCCACCTGGCTGAAGGAGGAGGAGCGGCTGCTGCTTCTCGGCTCTTCCAGGCAGCCTCCAGCGGGCGATCTTGCGCCTCCTTTTCCGCCACTCCCCCTTCTCTGCCTCCTCCTCCTCATCTTGCATTGTCGCCTCCCATTTTCAGAATGGGAGTGAATGGAGTCTGCGTCTGAGGGTGGGACTTTTTTTAAAAAAATTTTTTTTAAAAAATCGGGACTTTTTTGAAATGTTGCAGGACAAATTATTAAAAAGCGGGACTGTCCCGCCAAAAGCGGGACGTCTGGTCACTATACAGAAAAGCCCCTCCTGCAGAAAAGACTCCGAGGCAAACATCTTTCAAAGTTCTTTTACTAGCATAGATAAACTGGCACAACTGAATAAATTCCGAATCTGGGGATCCGAGTTTTTCCTCAGTAAGACAAACTCCAAAATCACCACCCCCTTGACCCCTCTGCCGATCACATGCTCCAATAGCCAACCGTCCCATCTCAAGACATCACTGCTACCACTCCTTCTCCAGATGCAGTCTTGGCCTGATCTTGACATTAGACAGAATGTTATTATGTCTAATGGCCCCTTCTACCAAATCCCCTCTCCTACTTCCCCACACATGGGAAAGTGGCAGCGCAGAAGCCTTCGGCCTAGTATGACTTCCAAAGCTGACACTTAGGTTTTCTAAGGGTTACATTTTTGGGTGGAGTTGAAAAGCTTCTCCTGAATGGTTTTCCTTCATATAGTTCTCCTGTCATTTTGGGAATCATCTTCTCACTGGATAAATAACAGCTTCAAAAAAACATGGCCCACCAGAAAATTATGAAATCTATATTAGAATCTCAAGATATATAGTTCAAACTATATGTGCTTCTTTCTCTTCCTATATGATATGATATGATATGATAACTCCTTGATTTCCAGAGCGGGCAAAAGAAAGATATTATATTGTTCGGTTAGGAAAAGATGATGGTGAAAATAAGAAGAACAAGAGAAGAATAAGAGAATAAGAAGAATAAGAGAATAAGAAGAAACAAATTCAGTATCTGGTTGTATCTATGGAAGCCATGAGGCGATGGGCATCATCCAGAACATTAATCATGCTGTAGTTCAGGACAGTGGTGGGATTCAAAAATTTTTACTACCAGTTCTGTGGGCATGGCTTGGTGGGCATGGCATAGCTTGGTGGATATGGCTTGGTCAGCGTGGCAGGGGAAGGATACTGTAAAATCTCCATTCCCTTTCCACTCCAGGGGAAGGTTACTGCAAAATCCCTATTTCCTCCTGATCAGCTGGTACTTGGGCGGGCAGAGAATAGATGGGGGCGGAGCCAGTCAGAGGTGGTATTTACCAGTTCTCCGAACTACTCAAAATTTCCGCTGCTTGTTCTCCAGAACTGCTCAGAACTTGCTGAATACCACCTCTGGTTCAAGGGTGTCAAACTCATGGCATCACAGCAGCGTCACATGAGGTATCAGGACTTTTTTTCCCTTTGCTAAACCGGGTGTGGCCGTGGCTGGTGCATGACACATCTGGCCCATAGGCCAGGAGTTTGACAGCCCTGCTACAGTTCAACTAATGTCCTGTGATTTCAACAGGATAATAGGTGTGAGAAAGAGGGAGGATCTCCTACCAGAAGTGTTTTATCGAGGTGGCTTCTCTAGCAACCAGAATCATGACATTTTCAAGAAATTTTGCTTGAGGTAAGATGGTATTCCAGCAATGGAGGCATTTTCCAGAAGGCTCAATCTATCCAATACAGGTATGCACAGATCACAAGAACTTGGAAAACCTGTGAAAAGCACAATTCCTCATACCACAGCAGAATCAGGTGGCCATAACTTTTATCCAGTTACAATTTGTATATCACCAATATTCCTGGCTCATAGAATATGTTCACTTTATTTATTTATTAAATTCATATGCCGCCCATCTCACTCTGCAAAGCAACTCTTACCAAAATTACCATATGTGCCATCACCTGAATATGGACTTCAGTGTTCATCTCTTCCTATCAGAATGTTTCAGCTAAGCATCTTTGTCCTTGTTATGGATTCAAGTCTCCAGAAAAGTTGGAGGTAGGAAAACAGATCATTGATCTGCTAGTTCCAGCATTCCTCCATCGACATTTATCCCTTTCAAGAAACCTAGGGTTATAATTTTGCCCCCAAAAACTCTTGCATCTGTATAATATAATCAGATTTGGAGTGCGGAATCCAGGTTACCTCTAGATGGCAGTAAGGGTGGAGAACGCTAACCTTTTGCTGACATCTAGCTGTTGTCCAGATATGGTAGCCTTACTCTAGGGAAGGAAGGGTGCTCTATCTACAATCACCTACAGTAATTCTTGACATACAAGCACAGTTGGGACAGGAATTTCCATCTCTGAGCAATGTGGTCATTGAGTCACACATGTGAGCCATATCCAATTTTATTAGCTTTTTTGCAGCAGTTGTTAAGCGAATTACATAATTATTTAGAAAATAAAACAAGATAACATTTATTGTCACTTTTTTCTGTGAATACATTGGCACATATTTAAAAATGGAATTCTGATGTCCATTCTCAAATTATATATATACTGTATACACACACACACAACACACACACACACACACACACACACACACACAGAGGGAGAGGGAGAGGGAGAGGGAGGGAGAGAGGGAGGGAGGGGGAAAGAGATAGAGAGAGATTGCAACAGTCGTAAGTGTGAAGATTGAGTTATACGGTAAGTAGCTTCCAGTCATAACTTTGAACAATCACTAAACAAATGGTCATAAAGCAAGGACTATCTGTATTTAAGCCCTAGTTTTGTGAATTAATTTAACATTTAGAATCAAATTCATTAAAAAAAAACCAGGAGATGTTGAGTTCAAGTCCCACCTTATCCATGAAAGCCAGCGGGGTGACCATGGGCTAGTCAATCTCTCAGCCCAACCCCTCACACAGTGTTGTTGTGGGGAAAATAGGAAAAAGGTGTTTATTTATTTATTATTTATAATTACATTTCTATACTGCACCATCTCCCGAAGGACTCAGGACGGTTTACAGCCAATGTTAAAATACCCACACCAATACAATATAAATATAATAAATAACAATATTTAAAAACAATTAAGAACAAATATTTACTGGCCGAATCACTAAAACGGTCAAAGACCGATTAAAACCCCTTAAAATTTCGCTAAAATATATCTTAGGCTAGTCCTGCTCGGTGAAACAGTAAAGTTTTCAGCTCACGTTTGAAGGCCCGGAGGTCGGGGAGTTGGCGTAACCCCGGAGGTAGCTCGTTCCATAGGGCTGGTGCCGCCACAGAGAAGGCCCTCCCCCTGGGGGCCGCCAACCTACATTGTTTGGTCGACAGCACCCTGAGGAGGCCCGCTCTGTGGGAGCGCACAGGTCGTTGGGAGGCAATCGGTGGCAGAAGGTGGTCTCGCAAATACCCCAGTCCTAAGCTATGGAGCGCTTTAAAGGTGGTGACCAGCACCTTGAATTGCACCCGGAAGGCTACCAGCAGCCAGTGCAAGTCGCGCAGGATGGGTGTTATATGGGAGCAACGCGGTGCCCCCTTTATCACCTACGCGGCCGCATTCTGGACTAGCTGGAGCGTCCTGGTGCTCTTCAAGGGGAGCCCCATGTAGAGAGCATTGCAATAGTCCAGATGGGAGGTGACGAGGGCATGAGTGACCGTGCGTAAGGAGTCCCGATCAAGGAAGGGGCTCAACTGGCGAATCAGGTGAACCTGATAAAATGCTCCCCTGGCGACGGCCATCAAGTGTTCTTCTAAAGACAGCCGATCGTCCAGGAGAACGCCTAAGTTGTGCACTCTTCCCCTGGGGGTCAGTACTTCCCCCCCAACAGTCAGCGATGGCGTAAGCTGACTGTACCGGGACGCCGGAACCCACAGCCACTCAGTCTTGGAGGGGTTGAGCTGGAGCCTGTTCCTCCCCATCCAGACCCGCATGGCCTCAAGACACCGGCCCATCACCTCGACGGCTTTGTTGGGGTGGTTCGGGGTGGAAATGTGTTAGATATGTTCCCTGCCTTGAGTTGTATGTAAAAATAATAAAAGCAGGATACAAATAATAAACAAATAAATAAAACCACAGATGTCTTATGCTCATTCTTACATTTTATATGCTCCCCTATATAGAACTCCTGCAAGCCCCTTGGACTGCAAGGTGAACAAACAAGTCAGTCCTAGAGGAGATCAACCCTGACTGCTCTTTAGAAGGCCAGATCCTGAAGATGAAACTGAAATACTTTGGCCATCTAATGAGAAGGAAGGACTCACCTGAGAAGAGCCTAATGCTGGGAAAGACTGAGGGCAAAAGAAGAATGGGACGACAGAGAATGAGGTGGCTGGATGGAGTCACTGAAGTAGTAGGCATGAGTTTAAATGGACTCCAGAGGATGGTAGAGGACAGGAAGGCCTGGAGGAACATTGTCCATGAGGTCGCGATGGGTCGGACACGACTTCGCACTAACAACAACATATAGAATTTCTAAAATTTAAACAACTGTTGTTTCCAGCTAATGGAAAACTGTTCCAGAAAACCAAGTCTGATTGAGCACAGCTTCTTAGCATACTTAAAGTCAAATGAATATCCACCTCAAAGGGTGCAAAAGCCGAGTGCCACATTTCTGCCATCAATGTGCTGAAAACTGGACATTGGAGAAGACTGGAAGAAAAAGCATTAGAAGGTAGGAGAATAATAGAGCACTGGGAACAGATCAATTGATGTGTCTTGGAAGGTAGAAGCAGCTGTGAGGAAAAACCAGACCCTGAAAAGAAATAAGGTGCAATCATAGTTATCATCAGGAAGCCTGTGAAAAGCAGGAAAAAAAAGAACTTTGGATATAATAATTCTTGAGGCCAGGGAAGAAATTTCACTCATTTTGTTATTTTTGTTTCCATATCTGTTGATCCAAGAAAGCGTGAATCCAAATTTCACTCGATGCAAGATAAAGTGGTGAAGTGGTTAGAAAGGGTTGATCACAGAGGGAGGTCAAAAAAGTCAATATGGAGGAAGCCAGGAGTGTACAAATGACAGGGGGCAGGGTTTCACCTGGCAGTTGCTATCTTACCGATTTGACACAAGCTCCGAATGGACCTGGTTGAGCAAGGCTTTGAGTGAGGTGCCAGGAACCACATTCTGTAAAGTACCAGGTTTTATTCCATTATTAATCCTTCTTCTTCTTCTTGTGCCATATCCATCACCGGACGTTGGCGATCATGTTGGCAATCCTATTTTTGTCAACAGCTGCATGAAAAAGTGTTGCTGAGTTTTGTCCAAACCACTCCTTTAAGTCATAAAGTCATGATGTTCTTCTTCTGCCTGGACCTCATTTGCCTTCAATCTTTCCCTGGAGGATTAAGTGAAGGATGCAGTATTTTTCTGAGTGTCGCATCATGTGTCCAAAATATTCTAACTTTCACTTTTTAGTGGCTTTGATGATTTCCCTTGGCTTTCCCAGGCGGCTTATCACCTCCTCATTTCTGATTTTGTTAACCCAGGATTTTTAATTATTAATACAAGATTTTCCAAATTCTACATAGACTTCATTGGCTCAGCCTAACCACGATTGCATCTGAATAAATGTTTGCAGCACATGGATAACACAAACAACAGTGTGGATTTCTCAATCCTCAGGTTGCTCATTTCTGCTGTAGGTAACACCCAACAAGTCAGAGAGAAAGTAAAACTAGAATTATTTTCCTTGCCAGCTAATTTGACATAGACAAGGAGTTGTTTTTGTAGTTCTGATCCTGTACTTGCTGTCTCAAGTGCTACAGTCCATTAAGAGACTTATCAGACAAAGCTGTGCTGTTCATTTAACTGGTTCTCGTCTTGTGTAACACACATGCCGGTTGCATTAATACATTATCCTAACTAAAGTAAAGGAACAAAGATTCATAATAGGCAGTTTCAGGTGACGAAATGCTTGATGCCAGCCTTGAAAAGGATTATCCAGTGTTCCTGTAGGGAAAGATTTCCCAAGGAGCTTTGCCATTTAATTAATTTTCTATATTCCATCTCCATAATACAGCCTTAGGTCCATTTTAAAGGAACTCTGAGCAACAGCCAAGAGAAGCATTTTCTATCTTGTCTCTCCTAACTGTACTCTACTCATTTCTAAAGCCGAATGACCTTGACAATTTCCAAATGCTGTTTAATGCTCCAGCCTCTGCACTACTCCAATTTTTTGAAAAGGAAACAGTTTGCTTTTTAAGGTCATTTGTCAGACATCAAAACAAAAATGCAAAATTCAACTGGTTTGATAAGCACAACTACCAAGATTTAATAAGATTATCCTTTTTCTCACTAGTTTAAGTTATAAATTCCGTTTCTTCAAAATTCAATCCTTTTTTTTTAGAAAGGCTGAAAATGTCCTTCTGTTCATTTATTTTAACTCTCTCTTGCATCTACACAGCTGCATCCATTGACTTCATCATCCATCGCTGATAAAATTGTGCAGCTGAAATAAAAAGTGGTTAGTGAAATTATTTCATCTGGCTTTATGCTGACACTTGCCTTTAAAATCTTAAATGGTTTGAGGCCCCGATCTTACAGAAGAGGGCATTCTCATGCCAGTCAGACCATCTTTGCCCTCATTGTGAGTCTTTATATCTTCATTGTGCCCTTCCACAATTAGACCGGATAATCTCTTATATGTAACTGAGATGTTCCAATAAATTTGGAAATCTTTCAATTGTCAACTAAATAAAAACACAAAACATCTCACCACAGGACTCAAAAGACATGTCTGCTAATTGTACCAATTGATAAATTTTTTCTTGTGATATATTTTACTTTCTTCTGTGTCTCGTAGGCCAGATATGAGTCTGGTTGCCTTTCAGATAAACAGATTTCCAGATATTAGATTGTACATTATAAAATAGTGCACAACACTCCTCAATACAGGTGAGTTTTGTGAGTGGGAATAAAATTCAGGAGCCTTCATTATGTCTGTCTGTCTGGAACTTGCACTGCATATCGGACATTAATACAATTAAGAAAGTCCAGAGATATTTCACGAGAAGTGTCCTCCACTCCTCTGCTCGCAATAGAATGCCTTATGCCACCAGACATAAAATTTTGGGCTTAGACAACTTAGAACTATGCTGCCTTCAGTCTGACCTAAGCGTAATACATAAAATTATCTGCTACAATGTCCTACCTGTCAATGACTACTTCAGCTTCAGCCACAACAATACACGAGCACACAATAGATACAAACTTAAGGTAAACCACTCCAAACTTGATTGCAGAAAATATGATTTTAGCAACAGAGAGGTCAATGCCTGGAATGCACTACTTGGTTCTGTGATTTCTTCCCCAAACCTCCATACCTTTAACCTTAGACTGTCTACTCTTGACCTCACCCCATTCCTAAGAGGTCTGTAAGGGGCGTGCATAAGCGCACCAACGTGCCTACCGTCCTTGTCCTACCGTCCCTTTTTATTCATACCCATTTCAAGTATTCATAATCATGTTTATACATTTCATGTATTCATAAGCATCCTTATACTTTTATCTGTAATTGTATATATGCTTGACAAATAAAATAAATAAATAAAATAAATGAATAAATATTTTTTTTAAAGTATCCTGCCCAGAGACATTTATCTGGTATGATTTTTGAAATGTTGTTCTGTTAGATCTTTTATGTTCTCAAGCTTGTATTTTTCTGAGAAGAATGATTTGTGCTGATTTGAATTTCTGCTCTTTTCACATTTATATTATTTAATTAATGCCTATGTTTTTATCATATATGTATTTTCAGTTAGTCTGAATTTTCTATATAGTGCAGGGTGGCATATAATTTATGGCTTCATTGTAGACAACTGATCTAAGAAGCCCACTTTTTTTTGGAAGTTGTCTGCAATGTCATCCCATTTGCTTGAATTGGCAGGGATATTCCATTCAATATGTGACTCCTGTTTCATTGCGTCTCCCATGTGACTCATCTAAGATGAAAGTTGTACTGAAGAAAGCAGCAAATGGCACAGAAAACTAACAACAGAAAGCTAGACTTTGTTTCAAATGTCTGGAGAAAATGTGAAATATTTGATAAAATTCTAGAACTGAGCAAGTGAAGAGGAGAACTAACAAGAGTTTGCCAAGGGACATTTATGGGATATTTATGAGAGTGACCCGCTCCCTCCTTCATCAGGAGGTGCGGGATGACCCTTTGCAGGGACGTGCCGAGGAGTTTAGGGGTTATCTATACGATAAAATCGCTCAGCTCCGGGACGGTCTGGACCGAAATTGGGAGAGGAGGGAGAGGAGACACGTCTTGTTGAGCCGGTTTGGGATGAGTTTGACCCTGTGGCTCCAGAGGACGTGGACAGGTTGTTGGGGAGGCTTCACGCCACGACATGTTTACTGGACCCGTGTCCTTCCTGGCTGGTACTGGCCACTCAGGAGGTGACACGAGGCTGGCTCCAGAGGATTATCAACGCTTCTTTGTTGGAAGGGGTTTTCCCTGCCGCCTTGAAAGAGGCGGTGGTGAGACCCCTCCTCAAGAAGCCCTCCCTGGACCCAGCTATTTTGGGTAACTATTGTCCAGTCTCCAACCTTCGCTTTGTTGCGAAGGTTGTAGAGAGTGCTGTGGCGCGACAACTACCCCAATACCTGGATGAAGCCGTCTATCTAGACCCGTTCCAGTCCGGCTTTCGACCCGGATACAGCACGGAGACAGCTTTGGTTGCATTGGTGGATGATCTCTGGCAGGCCAGGGACAGGGGGTACTCCTCTGCCCTGGTCCTATTAGATCTCTCAGCGGCTTTTGATACCATCGACCATGGTATCTTGCTGCGCCGGTTGGGGGGATTGGGAGTGGGAGGCACCGTGTATCGGTGGTTCTCCTCCTATCTCTCCGACCGGTTGCAGACGGTGTTGACAGGGGGGCAGAGGTCGGCCGCGCAGTGCCTCACTTGTGGGGTCCCGCAGGGATCGATTCTCTCGCCCCTGCTGTTCAACATCTATATGAAGCCGTTGGGTGAGATCATCAGTGGCTTCGGGGTGAGATACCAACAGTACGCTGATGACACCCAGCTGTACTTTTGACCCCGGGCCACCCCAATGAAGTTGTTGAAGTGCTGTCCCGGTGTTTGGAAGCCATACGGGTCTGGATGGGGAGAAACAGGCTCAAGCTTAATCCCTCCAAGACGGAGTGGCTGTGGATGCTGGCATCCCGATTCAGTCAACTGCAGCCGCGGTTGACTGTTGGAGGCAAGTTATTGGCCCCAAAGGACAGGGTGCGCAACTTAGGTGTCCTCCTGGATGATTGGCTGTCGTTTGAAGATCATTTGACGGCCGTCTCCAGGAGGGCCTTCCACCAGGTCCGCCTGGTTCGGCAGTTGCGCCCCTTCCTTGATCGGGATGCCTTGTGCACAGTCACTCACGCGCTCGTTACCTCTCGCTTGGATTATTGTAATGCTCTCTATATGGGGCTCCCCTTGAAGTGCACTCGGAGGCTTCAGTTAGTCCAGAATGCAGCTGCGTGGGTGATAGAGGGAGCTTCGCGTAGCTCCCACGTAACACCACTCCTGCGCAGACTGCACTGGCTACCTGTGGCCTTCCGAGTGCACTTTAAGGTGTTGGTTACGACCTTTAAAGCACTCCATGGCTTAGGGCCTGGGTACTTACGGGACCGCCTGCTGTTACCACATGCCTCCCACCGACCCGTACGCTCTCACAGAGAGGGACTTCTCAGGGTGCCGTCCGCCAAACAATGTCGGCTGGCGGCCCCCAGGGGAAGGGCCTTCTCTGTGGGGGCTCCCACACTTTGGAACGAGCTTCCCCCAGGCTTACGTCAAATACCTGACCTTCGGACTTTCCGCCGCGAACTGAAGACATACCTTTTTATTCGCGCGGGGCTGGCTTAAATTTTAAATTTTACATTTTAAATTTTAAATTACATAAATTTTATCGATTTTAAATTTTCTACTAATTTTAAATGGGGTTTGGTTTTATAAATTTTAAAGTTCTAGGCTAATTATAATAAGTTTTTTAACTGCATTTTAAATTGTATACTGTGGTGTTTGTATTTTATTGTTGCCTGTACACCGCCCTGAGTCCTTCGGGAGAAGGGCGGTATAAAAATAAAATAAATAAAATAAATAAAAATAAAAGAGTCCTTAACAAATTGTCTCTCCAAGTCCAGAGTTTGCCCTTGATTGTCATGAGCACCTGAGATGGGAACAAAAACAAATAAAATTCTGGTGGTTCATTAAAAAACGAATGTGAAGAAAGGTGGACAGCAATCTTCACCTTTAAACTGTAATGTTTGTGGCCTGTTTCTCTTCCAACCTAAAAACTAGCATATATTTGCGACAAATTCAAACTCACAGAAGAAAAAGTCAAAATATTGAAGCAATGAATAGCCTCAGCTCAACTGAGAAGAAAGGAGAAAAATTCCTCAGTACTGTACATAAAAGGTTCCTACAGGTTTTATAATAGAAATTGACCTTGGGAGCAACTCTTCATAAAGAAGAGAAACAGCAGAGCAAACCCACTGGATGAGAGGAGAGGCAGAAACAAAACAAATAGAAGATACTCTGCATCATATAGTAGTGGCCAAAATTGTAGGAACCTTTTGGGAAAAGTGTATTTTCTAAAACTAGCTAATAACACCACTTTTTTTTTTGGGACTAGTACCATAAAATTATATATCAATGGAAAGATAATTTAATCAAGAATGTAATGCATTAATTTTTATGAAGGATTTGCTATTAGAATAGCAGTTACAATATAAAGAAGAAAAGTGAAACACATAAAAAAATGAGATATACAAAAATGATCACCATAGAAAAAATGACATATACAAAAATTATCACCATGTCAATTAATAGTTGAGTAACTTTTAGCATGAATTACGGCCTTACAACGTCTTCCCATGGAGTGAATCAAGTCTTTTAGTTCTGCAGCTGTTATAATATGAAACCAAGATTGAATGATTGCTTCTATTAACTGGGTTTTATTGCTGGGTTGCTTCTGACTAACAAGTTTCTTTAGTCGGCTCCATAGATTTTCAATTGGGTTAAGGTCTGGGCTATTCCCAGGCCATTCCAGCAGTGGAATATGATTATCCTGAAACTCCAAAAAAAGAGATTTTATTAGCTGTCAACCTCAAAAATACACTTTTCCCAAAAGGTTCCACAATTTTGGCCACTACTATAGATCTTAGTTTTTAAGACTTTGCAGATGGAACAGGCTCTGAGGATTTAAGGGAATCAAAAGAGACACTGTAGAATGGGGACAGAATAAAGGATAGAAAAGATATTCCACTTCATAGTAAGTGAAGATTAATTATCACAGAGAATTTACACAACTGCGTATCAACCAATTCAGGTTATCTATCAGAGGCATGGATCTTCCAGGCCTTATGGAATTATAATAATTATAATTATATAATTACGTTGTACTAATTTGTGTGGATATATTGTTGGGGGATTCCTGGCCTAATAATAGTATCTGCGAAAAAGAAGTAAGGCATTAATTGAACATGCAGTATACGTAACACAAAAAAGGCAAATGATTTTAGTCTGCATCAAGAAATGTTTGGTTTCCAGATTATGGGGAAAAATGGGTTTGTGTTGCCAAATTTTAAAAAGGATTCAGAAAAATTGGAATAGGTTCAGAGAAGGGCAATGGGCATGATCAGGAGACTGGAAATCAAGAGATGAAGGATCCAAGTACCGTATTTTTTGGAGTATAAGACGCTCTGGAGTATAAGACGCACCTTAGTTTTGGGGGAGGAAAATAGGGGGTGGGGGAAGTTCTGCCTTTGCCTACCAGGTATTCATCTGGCTAGTGTACTTAGCCTGGTCAGCTTCAGCAAATTAGTTTGCTGGTTGTGAGCATGTGCCTCATTGGGGCTGAGAAGCAGCTTCAAAAGCACAGCTGATCGTCGGAGAGAGCTCTAGTGAATAAAGCAGGCGAAGCGCGGAAGTGGTAAGACACGGCAGCAGCTGTTCTGGGTTGCCATTTTGGGCTCCGGGCCTCACGTTTTCAGCCTCCAAACACTCTGTTTGAGAGGTGTTCAAGGCTGCAGGGATTGTAAAAGCACATCGTCGCCAATCACCCCCCAAAAACACAATGCACAGAGGCCAAAAACAGGACATGCAGTGGCCTAAAACACAATGCGCAAAGGCCAAAAACGCGATGCACGGAGGTGGCAGTCAGCAACAATGTGCTTTGGTGATCCCCGCAGCCTTGAACAGTTCTCAAACGGAGCGTTTGGAGGTTGAAAACGCCAGGCACGGAGGCCAAAAATGCAAGGCATTGTCTGTAAGAATCTCTGCAGCCAGGAAGAGGACGCACGGAGGCTAAACACTAAGAGCAGTTCAGTAATGGGAGCAGTTATTCTGAAATATCTTGACCCTTCATGTTGTGTTCAAGCAGGAGATACTCTCCTGTCCTTAATGCTTTTCATTTGAATTCCTGCCTTTATGACAAAAGAACAAACTCAGTGGTTTAATTTTGCTCAGATTCCAGGTTATTGATTCTGTGATTCCCAAAGAAATAGAAAGACTTTTTGTTATGATAAATCTATTAAAAAAGCTTTTCTTTCTCAGCTTTTTGCAGGAATATTTAAATTTATGACTATGGGATTATGGAATTAGCAAAATGCGACTGATATCTATAACTTCTTAATTCTATAATTTATTGGCCTATATTGCTACAGAAAATAGAACTAGAGGAAAGTAATTGTACAGCAGAAAAAAATCTAGTGAGGACAAAAAGTTCATGTCACATATTTTTAAGGTATGGAAATCACTCAAGGTTTTTCAAATGAAGACTTATTTATTTAGAATATTTGCACCCTCTTTCTCAAAAGACCCCCAGTTTGATTGTAATAAATGAAACATTATAATGAATCAGTTGTAAAAAAAAAAAAGTATCATAAAACTTCGCAGAATAAATTGTATATCCCCATCATTTTTTCTTTCCATGATTCACCTGCTATCTTTGTTGGCCATATGAATGTTTCAATAGAAATTTGACCAGGTAATTTCACCTAGATAACCTCGCCTGACCTTGAAAAAGCTGAACGGGGTTGAATTCTTTAGAGCATAGATAGAAAAATCAGAACAGAAGAGCTATATGACTATACGTGAGACTGAGAAATTGGATGGGGGGTGGGAATCATCAGGAGACAATGGTAAACTATTTTAGTATCGTTGCCAAGGGAATAATTAGAGCTGTCACTGTAGTCACTAAAAATCCAGCATGACTTAAGGGAACCTTTATCATTTTCTTGATTGAAGAGAGAATTTCAGCTGATGGACATTTTATCGAGCCATATGAACAGAGAGTTATGTCAGTAAAGATTGCAATTCTGAACCCAAAGTATATAGGTCTAAGATTTCAGATGAAACTCTCATACTTTCTAGTACTGGGGTCCCCAACCTTGGCAACTTTAAGCCTGGTGGCCTTCAACTCCCAGAATTCCCCAGCCAGCTGGCTGAGGTATTCTGGGAGTTGAAGTCCTCCAGGCTTAAAGTTGCCAAGGTTGGGGACCCCCGTTCTAGTAGACGATCTGGACCATTTTTATTTATCCTTGACTTATGACCACAACTGAGCCCAAAATTTCTGTGGTTAAGTGAAACATTTGTTCAGTGAATTTTGACCCGTTTCTTGCCATCGTTGTTAAGTGAATCACTGCAGTTGTTAAATTAGTAACGTGGTTGTTAAGTGAATCTGGCTTCCCCCATTGCCTTGTTTGTCAGAAGGTCTCAATAGGTAATCACATGACCCCAGGACACTGCAATGGCCATAAATATGAGTCAGTTGCCGAGTATCTGAATTTTGATCACATAACCATGGGGAACATTGCAATGGTCGTAAGTGGGAAAAACAGTCATAAGTCACTTTTTTCAGTGCCTTTGTAACTTCGAATGGTCACTAAATAAACTGTTATAAGTCAAGGACAACATGTACATAATACATACATACACACATACATACATACCTACATACCTATATACATACATACCAGTGGTGGGTTTCAAAAATTTTTACTACTGGTTCTGTAGGTGTGACTTGGTAGGTGTGGCATGGCTTGGTGGGCATGGCTTGGTGGACATGGCTTGGTGGGCATGGCATAGGAAGCATACTGTAAAATCTCCATTCCCACCCCATTCCAGGGAAAAAATAGTGTAAAATCTCCATTCCCTCCCTAATCCAGGGGAAGGTTACTGCAAAATCCCCATTTCTTCCCAATCAGATGAGACTCAGGAGGCAGAGAATAGATGGGGGCGGAGCCAGTCAGAATTTTTACTACCGGTTCTCCAAACTGCTCAACATTTCTGCTACCGGTTCTTCAGAGCTGGTCAGAACCTGCTGAAACTCACCTCTGATACATACATACATAAATACATACCTCTATGTGTGTGTGTATACTGTTTTCCCTCCACAAAATATCACATGGTAGTATACAAGGATCAAACATACATATACACACACACACACACACATATATATATATAAAACTTATAATCATATAAAATCGTGAAAACCTCAGAAAACATATTTATTTATTTATACAGCTGATATAGAATTTTATTACAGAGCAACATATAAAATGATATGAGACTCTATAAAAGCAGCATGGTAGTGGAGTTCAGAAGTAACCTTGCAAAAGCAATGCAAGAGTAGTGGTATAAACATCTGAAAGAAAAGACAGAAGGAGCTTAGAAGCAAACTCAAGATGATCCCACTTCGATTCTCTCTGGTAGAAGAGAGTGAAAGAGAAACTCCGCCAGCCTTCCAGATTTCTGTTATTATATCCTGCAGCAATGAATAAAAGCTTAGGAAGCCCTCATAGATTAGATTTAACACAAACAAACACTGACAAACATTAAATATGCTACTTATCATTGAAAAAAGGCTAAATTTAAACACCACCACACATTTTAAGAATGTTTAAGTTCTTTCTGGGAGCATGAGTGAGAGTTGGTATGAACTCTGAAGAAAGACATTCAAGCGTGACCATGGAGGGAAGTCAAAGGTACTCATAAAACAACCCTAAAAACATTATACAATTTGGGGGGTGACATGCTATTTGTTCTGTTTCCCTCCCCCAATACTCCCAACAAAGAGTCAGTCAAAGGCCTTCTCTTCTACTTTATTTACATAGATAAATGTCCTGGCCACGTCTACCCACGGGCCTGCCAAGTCTCTGAAGATAATGAGGAAATTATAGATAAGGCCAGAATTACTCACGAATATATTCTTCCCTCCATTGATACAGTTTGCCCGCGCAAATTCATTGCTTTGTCCAAGACAAAAAACCAGAAAGTCCCGCCTCCTATTTATAGTCTCTGCAGATGTCACTGCATGATCATCATTCCTTGGCTTTGTCCCAACACTTCCTCTGCTGCGCGCGGCAGTCACGTCTGCGCAGTCTTGCATAACTCCAAAATTGTTCTTGGGGCGTTGCCAAATCAGAAGAAGGCTCGGGAGAATCAGGCCTTGCCGGCCCCTCCTCCTCCCTTTGAGTGGGTGCCAGGGAGGGAGAGGGCCCAAGAGAAGTAGACCTTGCCAGGTCTTCTCCCTCACTTTCTGAATCATCCGAGTCCAGGAGTCCGGGTCCAGGAACCTGGGTCACAACACTATTGCTGCCAGAAGGCCAATGGCTGAACCCAGAATAAACTAGTATGATAAGTTTATAACTTGGTGTCACATACTGTATCATAAAGTATTTAAATAACCTTTCTTTGAAGATTACATGATAAACAAGAAAAGGGAAATAGCAACTTGTGTTTATAATGATTAATAAGATGATCTAGTAATCTTTCCATGTGGTACTCTTGGTAGCAGCTCATATGCTACTTAAAGAAGTGTTTGTATATGAGATATACCTGATGCTACCTAGTCAGCTTCCAAATGATTTATTTTTCAGGCTGCAAATTACATTAATGACATAATTAATAACTCAGATATTAAAACCTGAGTATGTCAGAGCAGTATGTCATGTAATCAATGGCTACAAATCGGTTTGTCTCATATTTAATGATTGGCCGGGAGGGAGGATGAATCTATAAAAACAGAAAAGACAATCAATGAGAAGGTTGCATATATTGTCTCCCTTATTTGCAGAGTTGGAAACTGTAGCTTCTTTATTGTTTAACTGTTAGAGATTGGAAATCAATTCTGGAATATAAACAGAAGAGGGAAATATATTAATGGTAAGAGGGGCAAATCTTATCAAGTGATCACAATTTGGACTAAATGCTGAGCCTAGGAAATTTTTCCAGAAACAATCATTACCTACAGAGAAAGCCTGAAAGTGAACAATACTTTGAAAAATTAGCTTTTACAGGGAAGTGCTATTTCTTCAAACTAGCTAGGAAGCTCCTGTAAATCAGCAAACTCTTTCGACAAGTCTAGTCCATTCTTCATCATCCTTTGGGACAAATAAGACATTATGCTAAACATGCATTGCCTCCCAAAAAAATCTCCCAGTAGAGTTCACTAATGTTCTGACATCACAGTATTCTCAATTTCTACATCCCTACTTCACCTCTTTCACAACTCTTGACAAGACATGGAAATACAGATCATAAGAACCTTAAAAATAATAATTCTGTTTATTTTACATGAAAGAAGAATGGGACTCTTTTCCAGGTACTGTTAACTGTTTACAGGGGCTGTTTGCGAGGGCTAGACAGCTCTGTAAATTAATTTGCCTTTAGGAAGCACTCGAAATGTTCGAGGTATGGGTTCCGTGTTTCTGTGGCCAGTTCAAATGGCGTGAAAGATGGCTGCGCTGCCATCCTTAGAAGGACGTGAGGTCGGGAGATAGCCTTATAGTGACTGCGCCTCAGCTCTATTAGTGACTTCTCCGGCCTACCTCAGTCCTATCCCACCTTCATCGCCAGTGCTCTGTTGAGGACTCGGTGGATAGGAACTGAGGTGAGACAGGTTGCAATTAACAACAACCTTTATTGCTTACAAGAAGTAACAGCTAATAGGCTAAACTACCATGAGGGCAACAGCAACAATTGCCGTCTGACAGCTGCTTAAATACGAGAGCTGTCAGACGGAAGAACCAATGACAGGGCTGCGTTTTTCCCGCTCCTTGGCTGCTGGCGTCTCAGCCAATCAGGATCACCTGGCAGCCGGAATTCTGTAGGTGGCATCGAAGCCCCGAGGACTTAACACTGTAAATATAATTTTTAAAAATCAAACCAAATTTCACATCATCAGGTCGGTGATGACAATAGTATTTGATAAAATGGACATAGTCCATAATAATATCATATAATGATTTTGAAGATGGAAGAGTGAATAGTTTAGTACAGCATTCCCTTGATCTACTAACATTTAGTAGATCAAGGGAATGCTGTGTAGATGTACTGTAGAGTATCTCGATTTCAAAAAGGTACTTGAAAATGTCTGTTATGATATTCTTCTTCATAAAATAATGAAGTATGGTCTATGTCAATGGTTCTCAAACATTTTGGTCTCAAGATGCCTTTGCATTTTTTAAAATTGTTGAGGACCCCAAAGATATTTGATTTATGTGGGTTATACTTATTGATATTTACTGTATTATAAATTATAACTGACAATTTTTAAAATTATTATTTATGTGACTTCATAGACCCACAGAAAGGGTGTTCAGGATTCTCTAAGCACCTCTAGATCATACTTTGAAAACCACTGGACTAGATGGTGGTGCTATCAGGTGGATTCAAACGTTTGAATCCATCATGTAGCATCCAAAGAACACTCATAAACATTTCTACTTCAGCTTGGCAGAAACTATCGAAGTTATTTGGAATTAGGCAATGGCTAAATCAAATAAGTTAAATTAATTAATACAGTGCCACAGGGCTCTATCATGTTGTTTGTGGTGTTGAATATTTTTATCGAAAATTGGATGAGTGAGTTGAACAAGTCTGCAGAAATCAAAAACTTGGGAGCACTATCTAAGGGAAAAACTAAATTATTGCACCTATGTAAAACGAATTTGAGTGACTTTGTGGGTTTTCAAATTAAACCTGAGCCATCAGTATGAGGGCACCTGTTGGGAAGACAAATGCTCACCTGGGAAGCATTGCCAGGAACCCAGAGCTCAGATCATGAATTCTTCCACTTTATTCTACTCTGCCCTGTTCAGTCTCTACTTGGAATATTGTACCCAGTACCAACCAACACAGTTCAAAAAGAACAGTGACAAATTGGAGTGAGTTCCAAGAAAGACTGCCAACTTGTTGAAAGGCTTGAAACCAAGTCTATGAGGAACACTTAAGAATCTGGGTATCTTGTAGCTGGGAGCACCAAAAGGCTGGTAAGATTTCTCTAATTTCCACCCTGGTAGGTGGGATCTTTTTTATGGGACATGCAGAAAAATTCTTGTGGTCAAATGTTTGTGAAGCCTTGCAGAACAACCATTAATCTCTATCAGTGCTCTCATTTTTATTACACAACAATGAAGAGAATATCATCCACACTTTGGTTATATTACAAACGTTGTTTATTTTCTGCCAATTAATTATTGTATCATGCAAAGATAAGATCCAATTTTTGCTCATTTACGTGGCTCCTTTTTAAATTAAAGAGTAGACTTTGCTGGTCAGTGTGCCATTTGGTGCAAAGTACAAAATATAAGGTACTTATTTAGGTGTTTCTTGTAGTTCCTCTGACCTACTTCTAATTAGTATAGAATTGCCAATTCTATCCAAATCAGCACAATTGCAGTCTCTGTATACGGTTATTTAGAAATAAATCCTACAAGGCTTAATGGGAATTACCTCCAAGTAAATACTGTATGAAAATTTTAATCGCAATTCAGTCAGTCTTATTTATTTCCCTCAGAATTACCACCAACTGACATCTGAACAACTAAATGTAATTTATGCGGCCTTGTGCAGTTTGCCAAGCAAAGCTTCCTCGTTGTTTTGAGCAGTTTAATAGAAGGGATGCTTGATACGGAAATACGTTATAAATTAAATACATTTTGACATTAAGCAAGTCGATGATATTCACTATTGTCGGCTATATTTTAAAATGCAGACATTTAAAAGAATTTGAAATCCAGATATCTATTTCCTCCACCCTACCCATCTGCAGCCCTCTCAAACTTCCACTCTATTATTTGCCAAGGATAATAATGGCATACATGCTTTCTCTATTATTTGCTTGCCTGGTATTCTGGATGTTATATATTTGATTGCCATCAGGCTACCTGGACGATTTTGTGTGTGTCTATGCTTTCTTTTAAAGCTGAGTCCCCCCTCCTCTTTTAAAAAAAAAAACATTTCTCCTGTGAGGGCTGGTGTGTGTGACTTGCTGAAACAGCTTTTACATTTGTGAATGACACACTTTGTTATGATACAATCAATGGCCATCTTTTGCAAGGTGAGAAAAGCAGAGCTAAATCAGAACGGAAAGGTCAGGCTTAAAAAAAAAAAGGCAACCATATGCCGCCAGAGCCCAGGGCGGTTCAGGATCAGTTACACACTGAGGCCCTAATGATCTCCCCGCATCAAAAGGCCTTGGCATCGTTCCTGTACCTCAAAGGCTCCTGACCTAGAGGATAATATAAGCGTCCATACAATCTCCTCTCCCTTTTGTGCCTATTTTCAATGCGGAAAGGAAGCAGCAGTGACTTTGGTATTAAGTGTCATCTTGAACAATACCTGACCGCAATAATGCAACCTTATTTGTACAAAAGGGAGGAGGAAAATGGGGGCTTGCTCTCATTTACTTGAATGGGGAGCTAATATATTTTCAATGAGATATTTGGGGGGGGGATCTATTTTTTTCCCTTCCTGTTTTGTTTTTTGAGTCCCCCCCACCCTCTCCCCCGCATCTGTAGAGCGTGGGAGCTTTTCAAAACACTTTGCAAATCAGTCCAATCCCCCTCCCTCATTTGTTGCATGAGCAGGTATTTACACCCGGCTTTATCTCCCTAAACCTCTTAATATAAAGAGTAAACTAGTCTGCCTATGAGTGCATTGACTGTATTAAGAATGGCGGATTGTGTTCCAAAGGAGCCAGGCCTCTAATGTTATCACTCAGCAGGAATGGAACCCATCAGAAGGCACATGGTGTGCCATGACGTAGCCCGTCTTAGACCACAAAAGCAGACTTTTCTCTGTGAATTAGACAAACCACACAAAAGGCAACAATAGCTAGCATAAACACTATTTAATACTATTCATGGGCTATTGAAGAGATGGGCGTTGACTAAGAAGCGCAGCAAAGCTCGTACATTGTTGTTAGATGAAAGGACGCTTAATGAACAGGAAGCATCAATTGAACAGGCTGACAGTAACCGTATAACTGCAGGATTGTGGGACTGGCATTTACCCCATGGGCCTTTACAGTCAGAAAAATAAAGAGAAATTAAAGCATAAGGAATCCTTTTTTGTGGGCACTTAAAGCCCATGAAGCAGCACAAGGAAGTTTACAATTGTCTTTTCAAGATTTGTCCATGCTTTAGATTAATTATGAAAAGGGAACATTTGAGGAGGGGGTGAGAGTAAAAGGGGAGAGAAGGAACACTGGCAATAGGTTGTGTTCCACATAATAGCCATTTTATGGACAATACTGCACCCCGATCTGGGCAAATCTCTGCTTTTATTTTTGTTTTTGTTGTGTGTGTGTGTTTTTTTTTTAAAGCCCCCCCCCCCCGCCCTCTTTTAGGTAGCTCAAATGAGGTTGAACTGAAATCCTGGCCTTTCAGCTGCCTCCGTGGAAGCTGCTGTGGTGAAGTTGCGTGAAAGAAACAATATAAAAGTATTTCACAGAATTTTCAGCGGAAGCACAAAAAGGCAGTGAAAGGTCCGGGTGGGATCGCCCATCACAATTTTATTTTATTTTTTTTATTGCAAAAGTTTTACAAAGAACAAATTTTTAAACCATTGTTCCCCCCCCACTTCCCCACTCCCTCCTCCCTCTCCCCTCCAACACCCCCCAACACCCCCCCCGAGACTTCCCAGAACAAAATGCAGGGTATAACATCTATCAATCATAAGCTAAAATACCACAAAAATCTTAACTCATATCCACTCTGTTATGTATTAATGCTGTACCTTTAAATATTTGAGCGGGAAATCAGCACGTTGCTGATTGGTCAAAACCTCCAACAGAACTATATAAAAGGAGAGGGTTTTCGCCCAGCCTGTTGCTGGGTTCACCCTATATTAAAGAGCTGTTGTCACTACCCTGGTCTCCAGCCTCGTTACTTCCCGAACTTAACATTGGCGACGAGGGTGGGATCTCGAGGCTAAGGAGAACCAGAACCGAGCTGAAGCACGATAGTTCCGAACCCAGCAAATTCAGGGCAGAAACGCGGAAATGGCAAACACGCCACCCGCACCGTACAACCCGGTCAAGGAGAAATGGGGAACGTATATGACCCGTTTCGAAAGCTTTCTAGAAGCCAACGAACTACAGGGGATCCCGGATAACCGCAAACGGGCTTACTTCTTAAGCCATTGTGGGCCGGAGGTCATCGAGATTGCGGAAGCCCTGGCAGAGCCAACGCCGATACAATCGGTATCGTGGCCGACTCTGCAGACTTTGCTGAAGAACCATTTCGCGCCGACGCCGTCCAAATACGTGCAGCGGTTTGAATTCGGAGAACGTAGACAGATGGAGGGCGAGTCCATCGGTGACTATATGGCCGCCTTAAGAAGAGCGTCCAAGGACTGCGGATACCGAGACCTAGACGAGGTGCTACTCGAACAACTCGTCCGAGGGGTCAAGGACATCCGTCTACGGCGACGGCTGCTAGCCAAGAGCAACCTGACACTAGCCAACGCTCTGGACGAAGCCAGAGCACACGAAATGTCTACTAAAGCAGCAGAGACCCTGCAAAAGCCTCTTCAATCCAAGGCGAGCTCAAAGCCAACGCCAGTACACCAGGAGGAGATTCAGTCCGAATCCGACGGTGAGGGCGAGGAGGAGGAAGGGGTCTGCCGGACTGAGAAACGCGACTTTGAGGACCGTGACGAGTGCGGAAGCTGCGGAGGGCAGCATCAGCGCCAACGCTGCAGGTTTAAAGACGCAACATGCCGGCGGTGTGGGAAGAAAGGGCACTTAGCTCAGGTCTGCAGAGCGGCCCAACCTTCCCGCCGAAAATTCAAATCGGCCAATCAAAACGCGGAACCGGAAAGGCGGCCCGCGATTGGTTCAAACAAGAAAGGCGCGAAGTCTAACCAAACGACTGTCATTATAGGCCGCGCCTCAACCAAAGTGGAAAAGAAGATTTTCACAAAGCCCAAGATCGAGGGAGTACGGTGCAGGCTTGAAGTGGACACGGGATCAGCGATCACCATCATGTCCTGGGACACTCTGGCGAAGTCGCTGCCGTCCGTCGCAAAGCGCCACCTGCAAGCACAACGGCTACGAGTGCACGACTACCAGGGGAATCGCATCCCTGTTCGAGGGACCACCTCCGTTCGAGTCGAGTATGGTCCACATAAAAAGACCCTGCCCATCACGATCGTCGAAGGAACTCTGCCCAGTCTGTTGGGGCTAGACTGGTTTCGTGCCCTGGGCATGGGAGTGACTGGCATCTACCGAAGTGACTGTAACCTGAAAGACATTCTCTTTAACGAGTTCGAAGATGTCTTCAAGGACTGCCTGGGCAAGTACAAAGGGACCCCTATTTCCTTCAACTTAGACCCCCAGGTAGCCCCCATTAGGCTTAAGGCGAGGAGAGTCCCTTTTGCCCTAAAACCAAAAATTGATAAGGAGCTGGATAAGCTCATAAATCAAGGGATCTTGGTGCCAGTCGATCACGCAAGGTGGGAGACGCCAATCGTCACCCCCATAAAACCGGACGGGTCAATTAGAATTTGCGCTGACTACAAGGCGACGCTTAACAAAGCCTTACAGAAAAGCGCTTACCGGTTCCGTGGTGCAACACTTATTGCACTCTTTGGGGCAAGGGCAAGTCTTTGCAAAGTTAGACTTGGCCCAGGCCTACCAACAACTGCCAGTAGACGCCCGCACAGCCAAGCCCAAACGATTGTGACGCACAGGGTGCCTTCAAGTGCACCCGATTACAATTTGGGGTCAGTGTGGCACCAGGGCTGTTCCAAAACCTGATGGAACGACTACTGCAGGGCTCCCAGGGTAGTTCCTTACTTGATGATGTCCTAATTTCAGGGAAAACATGGAGGAACTGGGGAGGCGGTTAAGAAAGGTCTTGAGCATTTTCCGGACAGCGGGTTAAAAGTCAAGACAAACAAATGCCAGATAGGGGTCGAATCCGTCGATTTCTTGGGCTACGGATAGACAAGAAAGGAATTCACCCTACTGAGAGCAAGGTTAAGGCAATTAGAAGGCTCCAGCGCCCAAAAACAAAGCAGAGCTGCAGGCATTCCTGGATTGGTTAATTTTTACGCGGTCTTTTTAAAGAACAAAGCAACCGTTGCGGAACCGCTGCATAGGCTCTTAGGGAAAAATACTGTTTGGTCTTGGGGAAAGTCGGAAAATAGGGCTTTTGAAGCAGTAAAGAACCTGCTCTCAAGTGATAGCCTGCTCATCCAATATCACGATTCATTACCCCTAGTGTTAGTTTGCGACGCCTCCCCTTATGGGGTGGGGGCTGTACTCAGCCATAGACTTCCAAACGGTACAGAAGCCCCTATAGCGTTCTATTCGAGAACGATGTCCTCCCCAGAGAGGAACTACAGCCAGTTAGACAAAGAAGCACTAGCCATTGTATCAGGGGTCAAGAAATTCCACGAGTATGTATTTGGGCGGAATTTCGAAATCGTGACTGACCACAGACCGCTACTAGGAATATTGGCTGGCGACCGCCCCACGCCTGTGGCACTTTCGCCGCGATTGACCCGATGGACTATATTCTTAGCCGCTTATTCGTACAAGCTGCAACATCGACCAGGAAAAGAAGTGGGGCATGCAGACGCATTAAGCCGATGCCCCTTACCTGGGGCGACCGAAGACCCCACTCCAGGGACACCCATCCTACTTATTGACTCCTTGGACTCTGGCCCAGTCACATCTAAGGAAGTGGCTCGGGCATCATACCGGGACATTGTGTTAAGGACTGTACTCGGTTGGGTACAGAGAGGGTGGCCGCGCCGGGCGAAAGGTTCAAAGAATTTGTCAAAACGAGATGAGCTCTCGGCTCAAGGGGTGTCTGTTATGGGGTGATCGTGTAATAATTCCTGAAAAGTTAAGGGGAAAGGTATTGGACCTCCTCCACGAGGGTCACCCAGGGATCGTAAGGATGAAGGGGTTAGCCAGAAGCTATGTATGGTGGCCACTTATGGACACAGAGATTGCTGAAAGGGTAGGGAAATGTCAGGCTTGCCAAGAATCCAGACCTCTACCCCCATCGGCCCCAGTCAGAGAATGGGAAAAGCCCCAAGGGCCCTGGTCAAGAATCCACATTGATTTTGCTGGCCCTTTTCACGGCCAAACATTCCTAATAGTTGTGGATGCATTTTCAAAATGGTTGGAGGTCATACTCATGAAATCCACTACGGCCGAAGCAGTAATCGCAACCCTGCGCCACCTATTCGCAACTCACGGATTGCCGGACACTCTGGTGTCCGACAATGGGCCTCAATTCACGGCAGCCCAGTTTGAAGAATACCTGGCAGAGGAAGGCATCCGACATGCCCTCTCTGCGCCTTTCCACCCTGCGTCGAATGGCCTTGCAGAGCGTTCCGTCCGGAGCGCTAAGGAGGCATTGTCCAGGCTAAAGCCAGGTGACTGGCAAACAAAAATAGACTTTTTCCTAGCAATCCAGCACAGAACCCCAAGCACGGCCACCGGGAAAAGCCCAGCCGAATTGCTAATGGGACGGAAACTCCGGTGCCCACTGGACCGTTTGAATCCCCATTACACACCAGAGGGTTACAAAGGAAAACTAGAAAAGACCAGGGAAATGAGCATAGGCGACCAGGTGTGGGCCCGAAACTATGGGGACGGCCCTAGTTGGCTCACAGGACAAATAATTAAAGTAACTGGACCAAAATCATACGTGGTAGAACTATCCGACAACAGAGTGTGGAGGCGCCACATAGATCAGTTAAGGAAACGAATAACCGACCAAACTGAACCAAATGAAACATATCATGATCAATACCAATTTGATTCCACAGCCAACAATGACCCGGGGGAGGCGCAAGACTTAGCTGAGGTCCCTGAGTTCCAGCGACGCCATCAGGTTCCCGAGGGAAGCGGCAGGGAAATTGAAAAAAGTAATCCAAGGCCCGATGGCCAAGAAAAAGAGTCGGCCAACAATCCGGAGCCCGTTGGCCCAGAGGAAGAGCTGGGAGGAGAAAACAGCCCCTCCGACCAGCTCAAAACACCACCCAGAACTGAACCGCGCAGGTCAGAAAGGACTAGGAGACGCCCAGGTTATTTGCGTGACTACGTCGAAAAATAACATGTAAATATTTATGTAAATAGAGGTAAAGTGTTTTCTGGGAGGGGAGGAGTGTTATGTATTAATGCTGTACCTTTAAATATTTGAGCGGGAAATCAGCACGTTGCTGATTGGTCAAAACCTCCAACAGAACTATATAAAAGGAGAGGGTTTTCGCCCAGCCTGTTGCTGGGTTCACCCTATATTAAAGAGCTGTTGTCACTACCCTGGTCTCCAGCCTCGTTACTTCCCGAACTTAACACACTCTCTTCCAACACCCCCTTAACTCTCCTTTCCCATATAAACATATACATTAATATATGCCATTCATAACATTATTCATAAACTATTTGATACTTTTTAGTCCGATACTTGTTTTGAACATAATCAATCCAACTTCTCCACTCCAATACATATTTTTCTTGTGAATGTTCTTTCAAATACGCAGAAATTTTTGCCATTTCTGCTAAATTTGATACTTTAAGTGTCCATTCTTCAATCGTGGGTAAATCTTCTCTCTTCCAGTATTGTGCAACCAAAAGTCTCGCTGCTGTTATTAAATTTAAAATCAGCTTAGTCTCTATAACAGTACAGTCTGTAATTATACCCAGTAAGAACAACTGTGGAGTAAATTTTATCTTCTTTTTCAAAATATTCTGCATAATCCACCATATCTTAATCCAAAATGCTTTGATTTTTTTACAAGTCCACCATATATGAAAATAAGTAGCATCCTCACAATCACATCGCCAACATTTAGCTTGCATATTCGGATACATACACGCCAATTTTTTAGGGTCTAAATGCCATCTATAAAACATTTTATAAAAATTTTCTCTTAAACTTTGTGCTTGTGTAAATTTGCCCATCACAATTTTATATCAACTTTTCCCTCCAGCCCCAAGTTCTGCACGTAGAAAAAAAAAAAAAAAGATGCCTAGATTTCCTTTGGTTGTTCCAATCTGATGTTTAACATTTAATTTCTTCCTGCATGTTGTGTCTTAGCGTTATAATAGCAAAAAGATGGACCAAAGCAGCTTTCATGTTAATTCTTTTAAAAATCACATTTCTTTCTCTTTTACGTAGAAAAAGATGCATGGTGGACAATCTACTTCACAATGATCTTTGTGGCCCAGAACAGTGGTGAAATCCAATTTTTTTTACTACCGGTTCTGTGGGCGTGGCTTGGTGGGAGTGGTATGGCTTGGTGGGCGTGGCTTGGTGGCAGTGGCAGGCAGATACTGCAAAATCTCTATTCCCACCCCACTCCAGGGAAGGATACTGCAAAATCTCCATTCCCACCTCACTCCTGGGGGAAGGATATTGCAAAATCTCCATTCCCACCCCACTCCTGGGGGAAGGATATTGCAAAATCTCCATTCCCACCCCACTCTGGGGCCACCTAGAGGTGGCATTTGCAGTTCTCCGAACTACTCAAAATTTCCGTTATCGGTTCTCCAGAACCTGTCAGAACCTGCTGGATTTCACCCCTGGCCCAGATCCTTACATTGTTGCCCACCTTTTCCTTCTTGTCTTTACATTGAAAGAAGGTTCCTGGAAATCTCCCTTCCATTTGCAATTTAAAAGGCAGATTAGATTATGCAGAATACCTAGAAATAAAATTCAAAATAATTTTGATAGGTTAGGAAAAAAATTGTTAAAAATGTACTGAAATTCAGCAGAAATAAGTACAATGTTATTTACTTAGGAAATTGAAATCAAATACAATTGTCGATTGCAAGCTACCTGGCATAGTTATAGCATTGGTGGAAAAATACTGAATTATTAGGTGACTATGAAACTCAATCAGTGCAGTGTGATGCTAAATGTGCTGCTTTTAGGCTGCATTGACAGAAGTCTGGTTTGCAAATAAAAAGTAGACATACAAGTAAATAAGTGAATAGCAATAGCACTTAAACTTATATACCACTTCGCAGTGCTTTACAGCCCTCTCTAAGCGGTTTATAGAGTCAGCATATTGTTTCCAACAATCTGGGTCCTCATTTTACCCACCTTGGAAGGATGGAAGCCTAGTCAACCTTGAGCCAGTCAGGATCGAACTGCTGTCAGTGGGCAGAATTAGCCTGCAATACTGCATTCTAACCACTGTACCACCACGGCTCTTATATTTGTTAAGTATGCAGCTTACTTTAGTAAGTTTTACTGGTTTCCACGAGGATCACTTGCAGATAAATATGAATCAGGTTGTGGCTTCGGCATTGATTATAGCAAAGGTTTAACAAAAAAACTTAATGCAAGTAGAGGACACTCCACCGTGGCTTCAATACAGAAGACAGTTAAGCCTCACCATCCAGTGGTGCCATCATGGCATCCCATGGATCAACTAGGATTGTTGCTGTTTTTGAGCTTGGATGCCAAGACTGTTCCTTGTTGGTACAGAGGCAACAACGAATGACCTGAGCCAATTAGATAATAATTGCTCTAGCTCTACCATTTACCAATCAGGGAAGGTGCTTAGTAACTCCTAAGATAAAAGCCACAAAATGGACTGATGCTTGCAGTCATATAGATGGTGTACAGCCTGAAAGGGGAGGGGGGAACAGAGGAAAGAAGGAGAAGAATGCTGAAAAGCGCCAAGGATGCATGACAATGGAGATCAAATATAAAGAGCCTAATTGGTATAGCAGTGAGATCCAATGCCACAAATAGCCATTCATAATCATATGCAATTAACATATCAATAGTTCTTTTTTAGAATTACAGTCCATAAGCTAACTAAGCTTCATTGTAAAGAAGCTTGGCAAGACAGAGTTATTAATTAAAATCCTTTTGAAAATCTGGTGTTGCACTCATTCATATCCTTTTCGGCCTTTTTTTTTTCCATCCTGGACTCCAAAACTCAGGGCATGCTAAGCAGGAGGAAGGGGAGAATGGAGAAAAGAGGAGGTCATTTTAACCACAAATTTAAAAAAAAACCCATTAAAAATGGAACAAAGCATTTATTTATTTTATTTTCTCCAAAATGTTAAGGTCTGGTATAAGGCATTCAATATTGATCATATTAAATCCAGCCTGTCTTCAGACTGAACTAGTTATCTAAAGCAGGGGCCCCCAACTACGGTCTGTGGACCGGCACTAGGCCGCGGTATGTGAGAAACCGGGCCACACAAACCAGTGAAGCCCCATCTGTGGCAGAGGTGGGTTTCAGCAGGTCCTGACCAGTTCTGGAGAACCAGTAGCGGAAATTTTGAGTAGTTCAGAGAACCGGTAGTAAAAATTCTGACTGGCCCCGCCCCCAAGTCCCAGCTGATTGGGAGGAAATGGGGATTTTGCAGTATCCTTCCTCTGCCACACACCCCAAGCCTTGCCCACTAAGCCATGCCACACCCACCAAGCCACACCCACAGAACCAGTAATAAAAATTTTTGAAACCCACCTCTGATCTGTGGGATGCAGGCAGCACACGAAACCGTGACCCCTCTGGTCTGCAGAAAAACCTGTCTCCACGGAACCAGTCCCTGAAATCCAAAAGTTTGGAAGCCGCTGATCTAAAGTATCACAGTCAAAAAATGTAAAAGAAAGTAAAATTCAGAAAAGGAAAAAAGAGGAACTTCAAAGGAGATTTAAGGAAAAAGGTTATTTTTAATCCCCCAATAGGTAGCATGCAATGACTCATGGTCCTCTAGGGTACTTTGCAAGCAAGCTATTAACAGAGTTGGAAGGGACCTTGTAGGTCATCTAGTCCAACCCCCCCACCCACCCAAGCAGGAGATTCTACACCATTTCTGAGAGATGGCAATCCAGTCTCTTCTTGAAAGCTTCCAGTGATGAAGCTCCCACAACTTTGAAGGCAACTTCTGTTCCATTGGTTGATTGTTCTCACTGTCAGAAAATGTCTCTTATTTCCAGGTTGAATCTCTCCTTGTTCAGTTTCCATCCATTATTCCTTGTCTGGCCTTCAAGGGCTTTGGAAAATAGCTTGACCCCCTCCTCTTTGTGGCAGCATGGTCTAACTCAGTAGATTTCTAGATATGTTTGCTCCAGAGAAGGTTCTTCCTAAGAGAGACAGACGCTGGTCAGGAAAGGAATTCTAGAAAGGCACGTCATGCATTTTCAAATCCCAAAACTTCTAAACTGTCATTGATTTGTTTGATTTTATAAGGCCATGGGTCTCTAGTACACGTTATCGAGCTGTATTAAACTCCTGGCAATTATATGGCCAAATGCTCACCATCTTAATCTCTCTCCAATGATAACTTGTAAACTCTCCCAAGGGCACTTCTATTTTTTTTTAAAAAAAATAATCCCACCAACCTTATCTATTGTCTCCTTCCCTCAAACTTGCCATGCATAGTCATTTTTAACAGTCTATCAAATATTTGCACCACAGATCCAAATACCTGAACAGCTGATCAAAGGTGCAGTTTCATACAGGCCTGAATGAATTTTCTTGTAATTGGCTGTACAAGTCAAGTTTTTGGGCAGCTGGCTCAGAGTATAAAATAAGTTTTCCCAGGCACAAATCTCATCTTGGCTTCTTAGCAAGATTTATTGTAATGAAAGGGGCAGGGTTGCAAAAAATTTAGCAGTTGAATTATTTCCCATTAAAACTAATTCATTTCCTAAGATGTTAAAGAGAGCTCTTTGAACTTTTAAAACGGCTACTCTGTGAACTAGTGAGCAGGCAGGCCTTGTTACTAACAATGGATAAGCTTGCAAGCGTCTGTTTATTTACTAAACTTATAAAATTATAAATTTATAAATTATATAAAATTATAAATTTATTAAACTTATATACTGCCCATCTCACTTAGAGGAGACCCTAGGCAACTTTGCAATAATAAAACACCAATGTAAAACATCAAAGCAATAAATAGTAATGCTAAAACCGGTTTAATATTGACAAAGATGGGGAGCAAGGGAGCAAGAGTCATACAGGGAGAAGGTGGGGTCTCTTATCTTAATTCATTAAACTGCAGAATGACATGCTTCCATCGGGGTCCCAAGCCAGTTACCGAACCAGAACTTCAGGCTCTTTTAGAAAGCCAAAAGAGTGGTCATAGCATCTGGGGCAGAGGTGAGTTTCAGCAGGTTCTGACCAGTTCTGGAGAACCAGTAGCAGAAATTTTGAGTAGTTCGGAGAACCGGTAGTAAAAATTCTGACTGGCCCCGCTCCCATCTATTCTCTGCCTCCTGAGTCCCAGCTGATTGGGAGGAAATGGAGATTTCACAGTATCCTTCTCCTGCCATGCCCACCAAGCCATGCCCACCAAGCCATGCCACGCCCACAAAGCCACACCCACAGAACTGGTAGTAAAAAAATTTGAAACCCACCACTGATCTGGGGGGAGGGGAAGAATGATATTTTAGAGGGACAAACAAGCAAGCTGTTTGCTGTCTCTTCTTCACTTTTTCCTGATGGTATGTCCTTCAGATCAAATCAAATATGGTGCCCCTATTCTCTTTAATTTTTTTATGATTTCTAACATAACTAATGTGTGGTCTGATTCATCTGAAAGAGTCCTGGGTGACTGATTGCAGCAAATCTATAGCTAGTCCAAAAGTTAGAAGGCACTTGAAGAATTACAGAGCCTATTCAGCCATTTTACCCAATGTGTAATTGTACTTTAAGCTGATATTGTAAATTTTTATTAAACTCACATTTTGCAAGCTATGTTGCAACTTATACTCATTGATAATTGATCCTTGATTGGGATTTTTCGCATACATAAAGAGATGAACATATGTCCTCTATTGCATCCAAAATCTACTAAACCAAAGTTTAAGTACAAAGTTCATCCCACTAAAGTAGGATAAATCTTGGATTTATTGGATTTGCATTAAATTATCTGGTATTTGCTTGCATTATCTGTACAAGCACAGCAAAAAGAACAACAATGCAACATTAAAAATTGAGGGATATAACTCTCCAATTGCTGTCTGGTTCCTTTTCTCAATTAATCAATCAAATTATTTATTTATTTATTTATTTATTTATTTATTTATTTATTTATTTATTTATTTATTTGTCAAACAGAACAGTATATATAAGTATAAGCATGAAATAACCATATGAATTGGTTAACCAATTCACATACATACTTGCCATCAAAACATACAACTGATGTATATATTTTAAATTGTTTGCTTCATCTAGCTCCTTGTCTTCTGGCTTTTTTTAAAAAAGCTCTCCTGCCCTCTAAAATGAACAAAAATCTCATTTTCCCCTCTAAAACCCTGTGACTGATTTATTTACATTTAAAAAATGCTTTGTCGGTTCCTTTACCTCTTGGTTTTCTTCTCCCCACAAACTACCACCTCAGAGTTGCAGAAATCCAAACCATCACTCAATGGCACCAAGGTGCTATTTCTCCCACCCCGCTACTTTAGTGCCATCTACAGTTTAACCAGATTTTTGACAATTTAAATTGCCCCCTTCACAACTTTATTAGCGATTTGTGTTATGTAATAAAGTTGTGCCTCATTCTCGATTCCTGGTTCTCTTGTCTCCACCACAAAACGTTCTACTCTTCTCTTTGACAATCCCTTCTAATAATTATTTTCATTTCACCATATCCTCTAGAGTAAGGCTGTCAAACTCTCCGCCGGCAAACCGGATGTGTCACGTGCTGGCCATGCCCAGGAGTGGTTTAGAGAAGGGGAGAAAAGTCCTGATATGTCACATGATGCCATTGTGATGAAGTAAATTTGACACCCCTGCTCTAGAGCAGCGTTTCTAACCCTAACCCTAACTTAAACTAGTGCACATTATCTACACTTCTGAATCTAATTTAGCTAAGTAAAACTCTCATTAATTTCCATTTTGAAAAAAAATCTGTGAGGAAACACATATGAACATAATTAATAATTTTGGGTATGGGGAAACAAATTCTCATTTTTCTACAGTAATTTGTGGGGACTATTGTTTGAACTCTTTTCACCTTAGAATATTTCAAACGTTGGACAGAGGCAGTAGTAACTTTTAATCAGAGCAATTACTTGAATCTCTTGTGATGCACCTCCCCACCCCCACTTATAACAGGCCAGAGAGCTGGTTTTCATCCTGAGGCATTGGCTGTTACCTTATTAAGAAGAGACAGCCAGTACAGTACAAGCTTTGGTCAACAGAATTTGGAGGATATCAGCCATGGACTCCAGAAGAAGAAAGACAGTTACTCCTGCCATGGTCACCTTACCATTAAATTATTATTTCAATGTATGCCTACATGGGGTTGCTCTTCAAGACCCTCTGGAAGCGACAGTCACTTCACGGTCCAGAAATGCAAGCAGCAATGGGTAACTCTTGGTGGACCAATGTATCACCACTACTAAGTGAGCTACATTGGCTGTCAGTTGGCCTCTTAATGCAATTCAAGGTGTTGGGTTATCTATACCAGTAAAACTGCCATGTCTGTCTATAACTTTCAATTGGGCAAAATAATCCATATTAGAGCAACAGTTTTTGAACCAAGTTACTTCAATGGGCTATAGAATGCTGGGGTCCACTACAGCCATGGTAATAAAATTTGGGAAAATTTTATTCAGGAGAGCCATGGTCATATCATTATCATTTCCAATACTCCCTTAAAACTTCCCACAAGTTATAGGGGAAATCGACCTAAAGTATAAATTCAATATGATTGTCTTTGCTTGTGAGAAGCTGGCGGAGACCATTGGCATCAGGGAAGATTGCAAGTTGCTTGGGTATGATTCCCCCAGCCACACAACCTCCTCAGCCCCTCTGCACTCATGCTGTGCCATCCACCCCTGTGCACTCTTCCCAACCCGCATGGCACCTGGTGCACCTTTCCTGATCTGTGCACCTCCACATGCCCTCCTCAACCTGTGCAGCACATCTTATGCCCCATTATGCACCCTACGCCTGTCTGACCTGTGCTTCTCCCCTGCATGCCCTCTCTGACCCCCACAGCACCTCTTGTGCACTTTTGTGCTTTGTCTCAATCCTCCTCACCCACTGAGTGGCATGAGAGGCACCATATGGGTCAGGAGAGTGTGCCGGAGTGTGAGGGAGTGTGTGTTGTGGTCCACCAGCAGTCTGCAGAGCTAGCAGTGGAGTTGGACAGTGAGAAGGCTGGGGAGGACAATGGGCCAGTCCTCGAGTCAGGGGATGGCTCTGACGAGGGTTCTGCATCAGAGGCAGAGATGGGGCCAGGGCCATCTGAGAATGATGCGTGGTCTCCGGAGCTTCCAGAGGTGGACAGCAGAGAGGCAGAGGAACAGGAGGAGCCTGTTCCTAGTGCACGCATGCAAAGAGCTGCCAGAAGGCAAGAGCAAAAAGGACATCTTGGGAGTAAGGCCAGGAGATGATTGGCCCCTCCCATAAGGCTTAAAAGAGCAGCAAAAGCACTTGGGCTCTTTGTAGGAAAACAATGTTGCTACATCTGTTTCTATTCGGTGTCTCTTGTTTCTGAACTTCATTGGGTTTTGCCAAGAAAAGCCTTTGGCAGGGTGCCAAAGAAGATAAAGGTTTGTGATAAGGCCAAAGGACTTTTTCTGAAAGACTTGTTTTGGAATTAATTTGGACTAAGCTGGGAATGAAATAAATCCCAGCTGTTATAATAAAATAGATTTGTTTAAGACTAAGTGTGTCTTTTATTCCTAAGTGGGCTTAGGTTACAACAGTGAGCAAAAGGTACTGCAGGGGCTGGGGGGGGGGCATAGTGATGCACAAAAGGTATTGTGCAGGTTCATTAGATGGCATTGAGTATTAAATAAGGAAATATCTTTGAAACGATGACCCAAGAAGTTACAGTTTGTCAACTTTATCGAGATCCCTTTTAGACTGGTTTAGACCTGAGTACTGGATTGAAGCTGTCAGTATGTATAGATGTTCTGTCTCAGGACATGGAGAAAGAGGACACACCTCATCTTGTTAGATCTCCCAGAAAAGTTCAGTAAGGAGGGTTTCTCAGTGGTTCCATTTTTTTCTGGGTAAGAAGTTCCAGCTGATGTTATCGGGGAAGGAGGTTGAGCTTCTGACAAGCAAAGTCAATGGGGAGGCCAGGTTTACTTAACAACCAGGTTATTCACTTATCATTTGCAATGATTCACTTAGCAATTGTGGCAAGAAATATTGTAAAATGGGGCAAAACTCACTTAACAAGTGTCTCACTCAACAACAGGAATTTTGGGGTTCAATCAAAGGCTACCTGTATCTGGTGGAAATTTCTTTCAAATAATGTCAGCTAGAATTGTAACCGTTTAGGAAGACTCCATTCCCCACCCAGAGAAACAAAAGACGCCTTTCCTTCTAATCAATGGAGTCAAGAATAGCTTGCAAAGTAAACTTAAAACAACAAAAACTTAACCAAATGGTGATTATCTGATGCTAAACAGGTTAATCCAATTTTTAGAATATGTTTGGTGTTATTATTCTGCTTTTCACCAGGTGGGAATGCCGGAACTGAGGAACAACTAATGCTATTCAGTGAAAGGTGCTCAATAAAGCAACATATTTGTTCTTCAAGCTCTAAATTAAAGCATAAAATTCTAATTTTGTTTTGGAATACATCTGCCATAGTTTGTCTGCGCTATCCATCCATACTGTCTGCTCTCGGCGGACAAACTCTTATTGTTCCATTTCCCTCCCCTCTCCCTCTTTTTACAGATACAAGATAGAGATCTTGATTAAATAAAATAGAGTGGTAAGTTGTGGCTGAAAATCTTTACAATTTAATGACCAGCTTTTTGAATTTGTGATTAAAACTCCAAGTCCCTATTGATGAAATAAAATCACAAAAGGACAGTCAAACAATAGGTAAAACCTAACAGTTTTTAAATCAACACATTCAAAAGTGTAAGCTATTTCATACACAACATACGCACTCTGTCCTTCTACACAGCGGTGTCAAACTGGCGGCCTGCGGGCTGGATGCCTCATGCATAGGCCACGCCCATCCCAGCTCCACGAAGGGGGGAAATGTCACGAAACATCACGTGAGCGCAATGTGACATGGCGAGTTTGACACCCTTATTCTACACAATGCTCTGGTTAGCACACATTGTGATGCCAGTCGTACCGAGCCAGAAACTTACAGCTCACAACTCATTGCGTTTATAGAACAATAAGTAAGAAGCTGCAGGTCTCTAGGGTAGGTTGTCCAATAAGAGGATGCCTAAAAGTGGTTCTAAATTCTGAAGAATCCCAGATACAAAACACTTTTCTATGATTCAAAAGTTGAAATTCAGAAGCGACATGTTGTCCAGAAAGACCAAAACGAAACTGGAATTCCAAAACAGAGTTGGTTGTAAGGCTCAACAGGCAACATTTATTTTGCAGCATTACATGAAGTTTTCTACCTCACCTCCATCCAAATCCTTCCCACCCACCTTGCCTTAGCCTTTTCATCTCATGATCCTTTTTCTTTATCTCTCTAGGTCCATACTAGTTGATTCACCATCATACTTTTCCCCTCACCCTTTTGATCTTCTGGTACTTCACTCTTTAGTAAAAGAGGAATAATAATGGGTAGTTTTTCTGGAAAGAAGGAAGGAAGGAAGGAAGGAAGGAAGGAAGGAAGGAAGGAAGGAAGGAAGGGAGTCAGTCAGTCCTTTTTCACTGCCTCTTATTCTCCTTCAAAACTTATCCCACTTCCTCATAATTCTCATGAAGATGCATTTATTTCTATCCTCTGTCTTTTTATAAACCTTTTATCTAGAAGAGGTCAAGTGAAGGTCAGAGCAAATTGCAGCTCTGTTCCCACCCTCAGTCATTGGTCTGGGCTATTAGGGCCATTGATCAGCTATCATGGAGTCCCTGATAGATAATAGCATCCTCCATGTTGCCTTACTTTGGGCACATCATACGAAGACCTATCTCTCCAAAGAAAACTCTGATGCTGGGAAAGATGGAAGGAATACAAGATGATGACAACCAGTAGAAGTGAATGGATTCCATTACAATGGTGATATGTTCACCATTGGAAGACCTGAAGAACCAGGTTAGGAACAGGTATTCGTGGAGGAAATCTACATATGTGGTCATTCAGAGTTTGAAAGCAAATTGATGGTGCACAATCAATCAATCAATCAATCAAACAAACAAACAAACAAACAAAAAACATGTTCCTTAATTTCTCAGTGAACTTTTATTTAAAAATCCTGTATCATATGTGCCTGTTAAAATATACAATATATATAATTTCAGGCCATATAACTCCATATAACTAGGTCTAGCAGCCAATTATCATCATGGGCAAAAATGAACCAGGCAGAAACTATTACTAGCTTCTAGTTATATTAAAAGATGCAATCTTGCAAAGATGGGGTTTTTTTTTTCAATCCCCTCCCTCTTCATCTTAAATGTGTTGGCTAGAAGTCCATTTCCTCGGGATGTTTGGGATCATGGCTGTCAAGCAGATTGCTCAGAGGAATGAATTTCCCTGCCTTAACTTGTCGTTTCAGACAGGAAACCTGCCACTGGGTTTATTGGCAAGGTTTCTAAAATCACCTAATTGATATTCTTCACTAATTGATATGAACAATACTTTGCAATGATAAATGATAACTGACATTTTAAAAAGTTAGTTAATGTGTCATGCTTTGTACTCTGATCCAAGCATTTTTTGTTCATCCCTGTCAAAGGATTCCTCCCATAAACAATCTGGAGGACTGAACCAAATTGTTTCTCTGTGAGAAACCTGGCAGATCTGATGTTCACAAAAGATACATGTGCAGCAAGAAATGTGTCTTTAGAGACAGGAAGAGGAGAGGAGAAATTCATGCAAGGAAATTGGAGGAAGAAGAGCTGACGTTATGAAGCAGATTATTTAGGAATGAGTGCATGGAAACATTGCAGCCAAAGCTCTGCATTTATTTTTTCATTCATATAAACTTAAATTATTATTTATTTATTATTTATTTATTTATTTATTTGTCACAATAGTGTATATATAAGCATAAGCATGAAGTAACTATACGATATATAAGCATAAGTATAAAATAACTATACAAATTGGATACAATCAAAGGGGACATTGAGACAGGAACGGTAGGCACGCTGGTGCTCTTATGCATGCCCCTTACAGACCTCTTAGGAATGGGGTGAGGTCAACAGTAGATAGTCTTTGGTTAAAGCTTTGGGGATTTTGGGAAGAGACCACAGAGTCAGGTAGTGCATTCCAGGCATTAACAATTCTTTTACTGAAGTCATATTTTCTGCAATCAAGATTGGAGCAGTTCACATTAAGCTTAAATCTATTGTGTGCTCATGTATTGTGATTGAAGCTGAAGTAGTCTTCAACATTATTATTTATTATAATATTATAATTTATATTATATTATATTATATTATATTATATTATATTATATTATATTATATTATATTATATTATATTATATTATATTATATTATATTATATTATATTATATTATATTATATTATATTATATTATATTATATTATATTATATTATTATACTATACTATACTATAACATTATATTATATTATATTATATTATATTAATATATTATATATTATACACACACACACACACACACATATATATATATATAAAATATAATATTATAATATAATATATTATAATAATTAATCAAATTATTATTGTCGTCCTTCCCATATTTACTCTTCATTTCTGTCTCGTGTTTTTTTCTTCTTGTTTTTAAGGTTTTAAACAATTTGTAAACTACCCAGAGTTAAATGGCATATAAATTTATTAGGATTAGTACTTCTGTTACTATTGCTATTAGTATTGGTATTGTTTTCAAATGTTTCAAGCATTGTTTTTCTTGACATAAAGTTTGTTTTTTATGCCACTGCCTTTATTGTTCCATATAAGTAAAAGAGTATTGATGTTCAACAGCACAAATTATTTATACTTTTTACACATTTTGGTGGTGTTGCTGTTTTTAAGTCATCCTACAATAGTAAATCTGAAGGCAACGTGCAATTAAAAAGAACTACAAATACATGGATGTAATAAAACAATAAAACACATGCTAAAATCACTAGAATCCCAGTAAAAGCACAGAAGATTAAAATCTTGGGACATCAGAATTCTTAAAATTCTTTGGTCACAATATTTGAAGAAATTTATAGATAAGCATTTGCACTTGGAACTGGTCCTGCAAATGAATTAGGTACCAGTAAAGATCACGTTATACTCACCTTATATGTTCATCGTGCCTAATATCAGCATTATGCATACAATGGTTTCAGTGGTGGGTTTCAAATTTTTTTACTACGGATTCTGTGGGTGTGGCTTGGTGGGCGTGGCAGGGGAAGGATACTGTAAACTTTCCACTCCCTCCCCCATCCAGGGGAAGGTTACTGCAAAATCCCCATTTCCTCCCGATCAGCTGGGACTCAGGAGGCAGAGAATGGATGGGGGCAGGGCCAGTCAGAGGTGGTATTTGCCGGTTCTCCGAACTACTCAAAATTTCCACTATCAATTCTCCAGAACTGGTCAGAACCTGCTGAAACCCACCTCTGAATGTTTTGTACTGATTGAAACTTTCTGACCCAGCTAGTAACCAGTTGTTAAGTTTTACTTTTATTGTACTTTATATATCTTATTATTTTATATTAGGTCCAGTGTCACAAGTCAGGTGAGTGGCTATGTAAATCAAAAGAATAAATAAATAATTTCCAGAACAGGTCTGTGATGGCTGAGGAATTCTGGGAGTTGAACGCCATATATCTTAAGGTTGTCAAGTTTGAGAAACACTGGTATAAAATGTGCAGTGATATGAAAGAGAAATTAGAACATAGAGCATAGAATAATAAGGTTGAAAGGTATCCTGGAGGGAGCTCCACCAATCTCATTCTACATATGTTGTGCAGTGACAATAAACGTTGTTGTTGTTGTTGTTGTTGTTGTTGTTGTTGTTGTTGTTGTTGTTATTATTATTATTATTATTATTATTATTATTATTATTATTATTATTATAGTACAGTGATCCCCAACCCTTGGGCCAGGACCCACTACCAGGCCATGGCCTATTCAAAACCGGGCTGCAAGAATGGCAGGCCAGCATGCACATGTGAACATGCAGCTCAACTTGTGTGAGCAGTGGGCCGACATGCATGCATGCACACACATGCGAATGTCAGCCCACAACTAATGAAACCTAGTTCCCCTCCCCTCCCCACAGCCAGACCACCAAACTGCAAAGGTTGGGGACTACTGTTCTAGTCCAACCCACTGCTGAAGCAGGAGACCATATCCTATTCCAGACAAATGGCTGTCCAGTGTCTTCTTGAAAACTTCCAGGGATGGACCAGCCACAATTTCTGGAGGCAAACCATTCCACTGATTAATTGTTTTCACTGTCTGGAAATTGCTCCTTAATTTTAGGTTGGATCTCTCTTGAATGATCTTCCACCCGTTACTTCTTGTCCAGCCCTCAGATGCTTTAGAGAATAGGTTGACCCATTCTTCTCTGTGATAGTCCCTTAAGTACTAGAAGACTGCTACTATATCACCCCTAGTCCTTCCCTTTGTTAGACTAGACATACCTAGTTCCAGTAGTGGGATTCAAATAATTTAACAACCGGTTTTCTGCCCTAATGATTTCTTCCAACAACCAGTTTGCCAAACTGCTCAGACAGTTAACAACCAGTTCTCCTGAAGTGGTGCGAACTGGCTGAATCCCACCACTGCCTAGTTCCCTTAATGGTTCCTCATACAATTTATTCTGCAGATCCTTCATCATCTTGGTTGGTCTTCTCTGCACTCTTTCTGGGATCTCAACCCCTTTTTTATATCGTGGTGACTGGAATTAGATACAGTAGTCCAACTGTGGCCTCGCCAGTGCAATATAAAAATGGACAATCACTTCCTGTGATCTTTTTTTTTTTTGTTTACATTTATACCCCGCCCTTCTCCGAAGACTCAGGGCGGCTTACAGTGTATAAGGCAATAGTCTCATTCTATTTGTATATTTTTTTTTACAAAGTCAACTTATTGCCCCCCAACAATCTGGGTCCTCAGGATCTTGACAGTATCCTCGTATTGATGCAACTTAAGACTGCGGTCATGCAGACCACATGACGACAGAAGCATCTTTGGACAATGTTGGCTCCTTCAGCTAGGAAATGGAGATGAGCACACACACACACACACACACACACACACACCTTGAGCTGGACATGACTGCACAGGGGAAATCTTTACTTTTATTATTATTATTATTTTTAAGGACTGTGTTAGCTTTTTGGGCAGTGCCGCAGCACACTGCTGTCTCCTACTTTGATTCTATGATAATTCTTTGGCTTTCACAATTTCACAACAGCACCATCAGGCAGATAAGGCTACCGTAGAATTTTAATATTACTTTGCTGTATGGTTGATTGATCTATTATTAAAGTTAGCAAGAAGGACTTTCTAGGCAAACTCGAGTGCAGAACTTATTGGAGAATTCAAGGCTACCAAACAGGATGAAAAACATTTTTGTTGTTCAAACCACTGATGGCTTTGATTTTTGTTTTGTTTTGTTTTGTTGTTGTTGTTACCTGATAGAGATGGCAGAAAGTAAGCTCTCCATATCTCTTTGCTGTCGTCTAATGGGTTTTTTGAATTTCTGCAGAATAGGTCTATTGAAAGGACTACAAATCAGCAATGAATTGTTGTGACCCAGGCCCAAATAGGTAGTAGGAAACACAAGTCAGTGTAAAAACAAACAAACTTCATTAAAACAGCTGAGAATTACTTCATTCTCAGCGTAGTTCAACTAAATTAAAGCACATTCCTCAGTCCTATCACCAACCTTGGTCCAATTAGGCAAACTGCCAAAGGCTTTTCTTGGCAAAAATTCAGAAAACACCGATATGAAACAAAAGCAACAAGACAAAGCTATCAACGTTGTTTTCCGGCAGAGTCCAAACGCCGTCACTGGTCTTTTAAGCCTTATGGGAAGGGCCAATCATCTCTTGGCCCTACTCCCAAGTCGTCCTCTTTGCTTGAGCTGTTCTTACCTTCTGGCAACTCTTCTCATGCGTGCATTAGGAACAGGCTCCTCCTGTTCCTCTGCCTCACTACTGTCAGCCTTTGGAGGCTTTGGAGTCCGCATCTCACTCCCCGATGGCCCTGGCCCCACCTCTGCCTCTGACGCAGAGCCCTCATCCAGGCCTTCCCCAGCCTCCAGGACTGGCCCATGCTCTTCCTCAGCCTCATTGTTGTCTGATTCCGTTGCCAGCTCCGCAGGCTGCTGGTAGGCCACAACGTGAATGATGAATCTTGAAAGTTTGGGCACAGTTTCTTCCAATCAACATCCTTGATTTGAACAATTAGATACATCTATTGGTTTTTTTTTAAAAAAACACCTTGATATCTTTTTTCAGTTGTGCCATTTTGGAAAGGCTGGGATGGGATATCAGATTTGCAAACCAGAAAGAAAGAGCCTGAGTTCAGGTTGTCCTCCAATGTTTTGGAAGGGCGGGGAGGACAGCTGTCTTCTAACAGCTTCAGACACTTTTAAATAATGGCTAGAACTACAAGATTCTAGCCTTCAAGTTGTTAAAGGAAAAGGCATCTTATAACCTTTAAGCTGTAATTTAAATGGATCTGAGAACAGTCTCAAATGAAACCAGCCACTCCTTGAAAACTGTTTGCATTTCAGTGGCTGTTTGGTATAGGCAATATTTACTGAACTATTTACTATTTACTGAATCTGCACTACTATTAATCGTTTCATAGTTCCCATCACCAATCTCTTTCCACTTATGACTGTATGACTATAACTTGTTGCTGGCAATCCTTATGATTTATATTGATATATTGATCATCAATTGTGTTGTAAATGTTGTACCTTGATGAACGTATCTTTTCTTTTATGTACACTGAGAGCATATGCACCAAGACAAATTCCTTGTGTGTCCAATCACACTTGGCCAATAAAATTCTATTCTATTATAAGATTTTAAAGAGCAGAGATTTACATTTGGAAAGTATGGTGTAACTGTAGAAGAAATTAAAATAATAGATGGACAACCATCAACAATGGTAACCAGAACTTCCTAAAAATATGGTTGCCTGCCTATGGGATGCATGAAAAAAAAATGCGTAAGGACACTGACAAATGCTGGTTATTTTAAGGTTAACTCCTTGTCCTATCCTATCCTGCCTGACAAGTCTGGCTAAGCCATTCCATTTATCATGCCGTTATCACTTTGGGCTGCTTTTTATTCTAATGTAATTTCTGCCACCAGCCTATTTACCAAGACTAAAAGGTCATCCTGTGTAAGGCATGCTGAACTAGCCCCAAAACAAACATTAAATAAATAAACAAATAAACAGGTCTGAAGGAAAAGTTGTAGAGAGATCAAACAGCAAGTAACTTATCAAGTGTACATTTAGGCATCATGTCTATACAACCCACTTAGATGGATTTATATACATACATACATACATACATACATACATACATACATACATATATATATATATATATATATATATATATGTAGGTCTTTGGTTATTCGGGTTTTCTCGCGTAAAATTGGAAGTGTCTTGGCGACGTTTGCCAAAGGCTTTTCTTGGCAAAAATTCAGAAAACACCGATATGAAACAAAAGCAACAAGACAAAGCTATCAACGTTGTTTTCCGGCAGAGTCCAAACGCCGTCACTGGTCTTTTAAGCCTTATGGGAAGGGCCAATCATCTCTTGGCCCTACTCCCAAGTCGTCCTCTTTGCTTGAGCTGTTCTTACCTTCTGGCAACTCTTCTCATGCGTGCATTAGGAACAGGCTCCTCCTGTTCCTCTGCCTCACTACTGTCAGCCTTTGGAGGCTTTGGAGTCCGCATCTCACTCCCCGATGGCCCTGGCCCCACCTCTGCCTCTGACGCAGAGCCCTCATCCAGGCCTTCCCCAGCCTCCAGGACTGGCCCATGCTCTTCCTCAGCCTCATTGTTGTCTGATTCCGTTGCCAGCTCCGCAGGCTGCTGGTAGGCCACAACGTGAATGATGAATCTTGAAAGTTTGGGCACAGTTTCTTCCAATCAACATCCTTGATTTGAACAATTAGATACATCTATTGGTTTTTTTTTAAAAAAACACCTTGATATCTTTTTTCAGTTGTGCCATTTTGGAAAGGCTGGGATGGGATATCAGATTTGCAAACCAGAAAGAAAGAGCCTGAGTTCAGGTTGTCCTCCAATGTTTTGGAAGGGCGGGGAGGACAGCTGTCTTCTAACAGCTTCAGACACTTTTAAATAATGGCTAGAACTACAAGATTCTAGCCTTCAAGTTGTTAAAGGAAAAGGCATCTTATAACCTTTAAGCTGTAATTTAAATGGATCTGAGAACAGTCTCAAATGAAACCAGCCACTCCTTGAAAACTGTTTGCATTTCAGTGGCTGTTTGGTATAGGCAATATTTACTGAACTATTTACTATTTACTGAACTATTTACTATTTACTGAACTATTTACTATTTACTGAACTATTTACTATTTACTGAACTATTTACTATTTACTGAACTATTTACTATTTACTGAACTATTTACTATTTACTGAACTATTTACTATTTACTGAACTATTTACTATTTACTGAATCTGCACTACTATTAATCGTTTCATAGTTCCCATCACCAATCTCTTTCCACTTATGACTGTATGACTATAACTTGTTGCTGGCAATCCTTATGATTTATATTGATATATTGATCATCAATTGTGTTGTAAATGTTGTACCTTGATGAACGATCTTTTCTTTTATGTACACTGAGAGCATATGCACCAAGACAAATTCCTTGTGTGTCCAATCACACTTGGCCAATAAAATTCTATTCTATTATAAGATTTTAAAGAGCAGATTTACAGAAACACCGTGAAAATCTCAGAAAACAAATATATATATATATATATATATATATATATATATATATATATATATATATATATATATATATATATATATATAATACATATTATACACACACATATATGTGTATATGTGTGTGTGTATATATATATATATATATAAATCCATCAAAGTGGATTATATATTTTATATATATATATATATATGTTTTCTGAGGTTTTCACGGGTGTTTGTATGTAGGTCTTTGGTTGTTCGGGTTTTCTCCCGTGTAAAATTGGAAGTGTCTTGGCGACGTTTCGACGAAGTCTCATTCATCATCTTCAGGCTTCAGCTTCGTGCTTCTGGGAGCAATGTGTGATCGCAGCTGTTTCTTCCTTTTAACTGCTAGTGGGGGTTTGAACTGATTGGGTGGGAGCTTGGCTGTGCTCTGATTGGATGGGGTTTTTTTGTGCTCTGATTGGCTGGGGGTGTGTCCTGTTTGGGTGGGGGCTTGGTTGTGCTCAGTTTAGTCTGTGTTGCAGAGGGACTTGAGCTGGTGAGCTGCATAGCTGTTGTTTGGCTTTGTGGTCGTGCTACATCTTCATAGTGGGTGTCAGTCTGCTGCATGTATGGATTGGAGGGGTTTGAAATGGCTAATGTTGCAGCTGCGGTCTGGCTTCTGGTCCTTGGTCGTGCTTCATGATCAGTGTGGGTTTGGGTCTGCTTTCTGGGTGGATGTGCAGTGGTGACATCCTGTGTGGACCTCGTGAGTGTGGGTCTGGTGTCATATATATATTTGTTTTCTGAGGTTTTTGCAGGTGTTTGTATGTAGGTCTTTGGTTATTCGGGTTTTCTCCCGCATAAAATTGGTGTCTTGGCAACGTTTCGACGAAATCCCATTCGTCATCTTCAGGCTAGGTGTTTACAGCTTCGTGCTTCTGGGAGCAATGTGTGATCGCAGCTGTTTCTTCCTTTTAACTGCTAGTGGGGGTTTGAACTGATTGGGTGGGAGTTTGGCTGTGCTCTGATTGACTGGGGTTTTTTTGTGCTCTGATTGGCTGGGGGTGTGTCCTGTTTGGGTGGGGGCTTGGTTGTGCTCAGTTTAGTCTGTGTTGCAGAGGGACTTGAGCTGGTGAGCTGCATAGCTGTTGTTTGGCTTTGTGGTCGTGCTACATCTTCATAGTGGGTGTCAGTCTGCTGCATGTATGGATTGGAGGGGTTTGAAATGGCTAATGTTGCAGCTGCGGTCTGGCTTCTGGTCCTTGGTCGTGCTTCATGATCAGTGTGGGTTTGGGTCTGCTTTCTGGGTGGATGTGCAGTGGTGACATCCTGTGTGGACCTCGTGAGTGTGGGTCTGGTGTCATATATATATTTGTTTTCTGAGGTTTTTGCAGGTGTTTGTATGTAGGTCTTTGGTTATTCGGGTTTTCTCCCGCATAAAATTGGAAGTGTCTTGGCAACGTTTCGACGAAATCCCGTTCGTCATCTTCAGGCTAGGTGTTTACAGCTTCGTGCTTCTAGGAGAAATGTGTGATCTCAGCTGTTTCTTCTTTTTAATCTATTTCCAGGCTCACCCCGCGGGCCAGATTTAAACACCCCGCGGACCGGATCTGGCCTGTGGGCCTTGAGTTTCACACCCCTGATTTAGGACATGACTGCAGTAGAATGATAACGTGCAACAAGTTGTCACAATCAGCTCTACAAAAATGAGCCATTTTAGGTACCACCTAAGACTTAGCTTTAAAAAAAAAAACTTTGTGAACTCTAGTTTGAACTTAGTTTACAATTCCTTGCTTAAATCTCATGTCCTGATGAGCCTTATTTTGATCCTTTCTATGGCTCTCATTAAGTAAGTAGATTGCTTTCGTTCCCTCTTTGTCTTGTAAACTCATGGACTCTTAGTGATCGAGGGGATCAATTAGAACATTCCAACTCCCTGTTCAGTGCAGGAATCCAAGCTAAGGCATGGCTAACAGGTCAATGTAAGGGTGTTCTTTGGATTATGATGGCAATTGGGATTGGTTTTGCCACTGCTAAGCAACATGATCAAAAAGCACGACATCACAAAGCTGCATTGCTTAGCAATGGCAATCCCAATGATTGCCATTGTAATTCCGGAACTATGCAGGTCATTAAGTGGGAAAGGAACAGAGTCCCAGACAAGGAATGTAGGATATGATTCAGAATATGAGGGGTGTTGCTGCAGGGGGTTGAATATCATGGTCTGGTATATGGGTTGGGGAGGGCAGGGGAGGGCGTGGGGGGGAACTGCTGCAGGTGAGTGTGCACTACAAAGAGCAGGTTGATGTGGGCTGCTATGGAGCACCCTTCCTAATGGGATCCTTCGCGGGGGTGGGTGGGAACGGTAGAAGCAGCTTAATGAGACAATTTACAATCTTTTCTGCTGGCTTCCCCATTGAATTTATTTGTGAGAAGGCAGGAGGGATGTTCACAAATGGTGATCACATGTCTGCAGCTCACTGCAGCCTCATAATTGTGAGCCCAAATACCCAAGAGCCTGGATCACAATCATGTGGTCACCGGGCTATTGCAATGACCAGAAGTTTGAGGGTCAGTCAGTCATAAGTACATTTTTTTTCAGTGCCCTGTAACTTTGAACAGTTACTGAAGAAATGGACATACCTCTGCTGAAATACATCCAGTAAGTGGGAGTTCATTCCTTCTCTTAGTAATTATTTCTCCTGACAATCTATTCTTGTGATTTAAATTCTCCTCTTAACATTTAGTCCTTAATGTAAATACTGTAGTTTATTCCTCTTTTTGGAATGACCAGAGCTTGATAAATATGTCAAGGTCTTCAACCTTAATCCATAGTTTCTATCGGACCACTATTTTTCTCTAAACCTCCTCTAGTTTATCTGAATTGTATAATGAAATGCAGTATCCAGAACTGGACATACTAGTCAAGGTGGATGTGACTGAACCATCTTGTCCATCTTCTTCATTTTTTAAAAAAGTGATGAGAAAAAGCAATACTTGTAGAATACTAATACATCTATTTTAGATCCAAAATTGAATGCCAAATTGCTTCAGAAATCATTGAGCAATGGAATTTGTGCTAAAATGAACCACACAAATGTTCCCTTTCATACGGATGTAGAAAACCCGTAAATTTTATTATATGGATGCTATATTATGTTTATTACGTAATATCATAAAGTCCACATTAGATAACAGCGCCATTATTTTAGTACTGTACTGCACAGGTACAATTCCTCCCCATATTCAGGGATTACTCAAATATGTAACTAACAAGAAGGTTTTCTAACATTTGTGGTAAACGCAGACAGTCACATGTGGCCACAGCTGTAATGACTCCCTTTTCTTCTTTGTCTATCTATGGTGCTTCAGTGCCATCACTACCATTCTCTCTTTCATCGTGACATTGCCGTGCAATTAACTTCAATCCCATAAGATAAAAATAGGGCTGGAAACCAGTGTTTGAGCAAATCCCATGAAGTTCCTTTGTTTGTCAAATCTCCATGCCATCTCCCTTCTAAAACCTTGGATTCCCTAAGGCTATCGGTGTTTGCCTTTGCTTTGTCTATCTTTTTCAAGACTCCTTGCCTGGCGGTTATATTTATGCTTGTGTGCTTTTACGTTGATCAAGAGCCTTTCATTTTGCGGCATCCCACCTTGCTTTATTGATACCCTTTTGCAGGTGTTCAGGAGGATAATTCACCTTCCCTTGAAAGGTTTGCTGGGTGTGTCCGGCTTTCATTCCCCTCCTCAGCTGCATTACTTTTTCCTTCATTAGGAATTCATCCCTTCTTGTAGGATAGGAGTATATTTTGAAGACCAGACACTCTACCTTCTGGATCTAGCTTTGTTGCTGTTGTTTGTAGATTCTTTTTAAGAATTAAGAGCTCTGATGGCCATTTTGGTGCCATGGTTGAAAGACATATATCCCAGCTTCCATTAGCTCCTTTCTCCATCTCTCCCTGCCTCTGCCCGTCTGCTGCTTGACACCCAGGCAGAAAATGAATTTCAAACATCAGGGCTGGGAGACAGGGAAGCTGCAGCTGCTGGGTTGATGCCCCTTCTGCAGCCCTGGCCAACAGTTCTGACATCCCCTCACAAAGTAATCACAGATCACAGCATTTAATCACTGAAAACAAGCACTCCAGAGGACAGCAGTGTCAATATCCTACTCTCTCATTATCTGTTTGGATTGCACATCCACACTGTCAGATAAACAGAGTGGAAAATTAAGATTAAAAATATGGTAATTTCATTTCAGGCAGCAGGCACCACTCACTGCCCCTATTATGCTATTGATTACCTCTGAATTCAATTTTTCTTTCAATGCAAACTTTAATCTGTTTGCTACCCAGCAATTCAACTCCCCAAGGGCTATTTGAGAGTAAGTAACCATTTAATCTGATGCTAACTGAAAAATCACGGTCCTTAATGAATTGTGTAAATCATTCAGCTCTGAAGCACCTTTGACTTCCATTTCATTTTTTATTTTCTGCTCGATATAGGAAGGGATCCGCGTGTGAATAATTACAAAGTAGCAAGTATTTTTAAATAGAGCAAATATGATAAAAACCCTATTATAGTGGGGCATGTGTAATGAACAGTACTTTTTAATTTCAAAATAGCTATTCATTAAAAAAAGAATGGAAGATTAAAAAGAGAGGCTCAAAGCTCAAGGTAGAAGTTGATAGACATTGTAATTACATGGTTAATTTCAAAGATTTATATGCTGTTATGATTTAAAAGGAATTTTTATGACCTGACATTTTCATTTGAGGAGATTTTTTTTATTTAAAATTAATCTTCTAGCTCCTATTCTTAATTATTTCTTGGCAAGGGATAAATGGGAATACAAAAAAATGCCCCATATCATATTTTAAGCAGAATAAATGAATGTGGATTTGTGAGCAGCAGTAAAGTGTCTCTCTGCACTCAGCTGGAATACTTCTGCATCAAAATCTGACTTAAAAATGAAAAAAAAAATGGGGAAAAGAGGATGGCACGTTTCAGCTGCAGCTTGGCTTGCCAAAAAAAACCCCTATTCCTATATCTATCATCTATCTATATATATTTATATATTATTTTATAAGATGTGTAGCCTCCCAATTGAATCAGAATTACCATTCCCCTGTTCCTATCCACAATGCTAACAATTATTCTAAGCGGCGTTGGGTCCCAATTTACAATGTTTTTAAAATGTGTTTTACCAAACTGGCATTTGGGAAGGGTTTAAAAAATTTTAAGCAAATCTCCGGTGCCTACAGGAAGCCTAAATGTGAATCAGGCCGAAGGAATGCTCAAGTGGTTATTTACAATTAAGATTCTATGGGATGATTCCCGTCATAAGCATGCATTAGGTATGCCAGCCAAGCAGGGAGGCCTAGAGGCTTGTTAACAAACCCTCACGTGAAGACACCCTCCTCCGTCTGCCTCTTTCTCTTTTAACCCCAAACACAGGTTATTTAGTTTGCTCTGCAGCACAGATGTTCTGCACTTGGGGCTGATGAAGACATTAGCATTTATTATGACTGCACCTGAGCAGAGGGGAAGGCTGTTATTATGGCAGCCCCAGACCTCTCTAATTATCCTGTAATGGGTACCTGGGCAGAGCACGGCAACAGCCGAGGTGGCCCCACTGCCACGCTCTCTCTGCCGTCCAAGATTTGCTGAAGCCCAGGCGTTCCTGAGAAACTCCCCATGGTGCTTATTCAGCAGAGGGAGGACCGAGCAGCCGTTGAAGCTCTTATTAGTGGTGGCGGGAGGGAGGGAGGGAGGGAGGGAGGGAAGGAGGGACAGAATGGAAAAAGCAGGCTGTTGGTTTCTCCTTTTCACGCACATGTGGTACCTGTTTATAAGAACTTGCATTTCTCCTCGCCTGGACTTTCCCATTGTACTTTATGAATTTAGGGATGATGATGGGAAATGCCAGGATTTGCCTTTTGGGACACCAGATGCTCTGAGTTATGGCTACTCCCCAAACTTTCAGCTGGGGGAGCCAGTGAGGTGCAGGATTAGGGGACTGCACCTGGTCTGGAGAGACTCAGGGTCAGCCTCAGTCATGGAAATTCAGCCATTTTCTCACATCTTCCCAGCCAGTAGTGAGTTCCACTTATCTTCACTACCAGTCCGGAACTGTGAGCGCACAGGGCGCTTCTGCACATGTGCAGAGTGTCCGTGATGATGTTTGGGTGAGTGGACAGAGCCCAAACCAGGGCATTTCCCATCATCATCCCTAAATTCATAAAGTACAACGGGAAAGTCCAGGCGAGGAGAACCCAAACCGGGGCGAACCAGTAGAAACCCACTATTGATCCCAGCTAACCTCAAGGGGATAAGAAAGAGCCCCATTTAAAGTTAACAAATAAATCACAAATTCATTTCTCAAATTAGAGTTAAATGCTAGAGCTGCTTTAATTAAAACCCCAAACTCTGACCTGCATTCTAGAGGTAGAGAGTTTGGTTCCGTCTTACATCACCACTGTCTATGGACTGATGGGAATTGGGGTTCCACACCACTGTGGTGCACCATCTTGCTCACTTCTGCTTTACCCAATCCATGCAGTCAGGTGGCACCAGAAGCTAAGAAGCTATTGTCACAAAGTAAATTTATGACTTTCTGCATTCAAAACCTGTGACTTTTGCTCAAGGGTTTCCCCAGATTTTCTTTTGCTTTCTTTATTCTCAACACTACAAGCTGATGATAACCAGGTGCTTTAGGAAGGAAGTGTGGGAAATTGGAGAGGCTGGAAAAATCTTAGAAGGAATATTAGAAACAATTAAGGATACAGTCCAGGTAACAAGAAACCTGAGAAGAAACTATTCACATCATTCTGAAAACTCTACCATAATATACTAGCTGATAGATAAGAACGGATAATTCCTTTTGTGGTTTCCAAAAATCTGTATATTTACCTCTAATACTAAAATTACAGACACCTGACTAAAATCTTATAGTCCTTCCTTCTTTAAACTTATCCATCTGGGTAAGGCTTGGGAGGTACTGTCGTTCTTTAAATTTAAAAACTATATTTGTAACTTTTTTTAAAAGCACAAAGTCACCGCATATAGACAACTACATACAGATTGTTGTATGTACAATTTACAACCTAATTTTTGGAAACCGCTTATGGACTATGTGCTTGAGGTGGAAAAAAAATGAAACGTTAAATTTGGGTTTTGCTACTTACAGTAGATAGGTTTGTTGTTATAGAAATGACTAGTTTGTATTATTATATAGAAGTAAAAAGTTAAGGTTTGATGCTATTATCTTATTCTACTGCACCAAAAGAAGTCAGAAGTCAATGCTTTTTCTTTCTTTTTTCCCTTTGCTCTACACTTTTCCCTTCCCTTTTTCCCTCCCTTATTTTCCTATTATTTTCTTTTGTACTTTTGTATTTTATGTTACTAAAATTTTAATTTTTTAAAAAAAAATTACAACCATAATTGAGCTCAGAATTACAGTTGTAAGTCATTGCAGTCATAAATTAAGGCATTGCATGACTGGATTTGAAGTTACTACCGTTTCTTATGATGGTTGTTAAGCAAATCCAATGGTCTTTAAGTGAATCCATTTTCCCCAATGGGTGTTTTTTTGCCAGAAACCAGAAATAAATGCCAAATTGGCAAAAAAAAAACCAAAAAAACCATTGCACATCGTGTTCACATGACCGCTACATGCTACAAATGGAGAGCCAGTTGCCAAAGTCCCAAAATGCAATCACATAACTGCAGGAGTTTGTGCTGCTGTCGTAACTCTGAAAGAGGCCTTAAGTAGCTCTGGAGAGAACTGTCATAATTTCAAATGATTGTTAAACGAGCAGTCATAAGTAAAGGACTCCTTCATTTTGCAGATAAAAACACACCCTCTGTGATATCAAGCTGTCATTACTAAAGTATCCCAGGGTCCTTTACATATTTTAGTTGCCAAGTAATGAATGGAGGGACAGTGTGATGACCCAGGGCGTGACACAAAGGCAACACAGCCAGAGAACCGATATGAGTCCCTTTATTATCACCAACTGTGCCCTCAATGTCCCTTTCAACTCTCCGGCCTGGAGAGAGCTCTTCCACCAACCTGTAATAATCTTTGGCTGGCAATACTTCAGTCCCAAACATTGTAAGCAGAAAACTTCTAACAAAAAATCCAAAGGCAAGACAAGGTAATTAATCTGGCAGGGCAAGCAAAATAAGGAATTCCACAAGTAAAGTAGCACGGCAACAAATCAAACCAGTTGGGAGTATGCCAGGATTCCAAGAAACACCAGATAAACTCAGTGTTTGTTCCTGACAAACGCCCCTCCCATTTGCCTTTCCTTTTAAACCCATCAGCACCTGTGCCTTGTAAAGAGGATCGGGACCCTTTCCTCCCTCGTAAGCCACGCAACCCATGTTGCTCTCTTCTCCGTTCCTCCCTGCACTGCCTAGGATGAGGAAGGGGTAGGCCTTGGTCTTCATCGGAACCCCCTCTCCCTTGTTCTACTTCTCCCCTGCTCTGCCCAGCCTGCTCTTCCCCAGTTTCCACAGCCAATGGATCCACTCTCTCACTCTCTGTCAGCTGTTCCTCTTCCCCTTCGGATTCAGACTCCGACAGGGGCATGACAGACAGCAAAGATGTTATTCTAAATAGATCCTACTCATTCTCACCATAAGATAAAGGTAAAGGTAAAGGTTCCCCTCGTACATATGTGCTAGTCGTTGCCAACTCTAGGGGGCGGTGTTCATCTCCGTTTCAAAGCCGAAGAGCCAGCGCTGTCCAAAGACGTCTCCGTAGTCATGTGGCTGGCATGACTCAACGCCAAAGGCTCATGGAACGCTGTTACCTTCCCACCCAAGGTGGTCCCTATTTTTTCTACTTGCATTTTTACGTGCTTTCGAAACTGCTAGGTTGGCAGAAGCTGAGACAAGTAACGGGAGCTCACCCCATTACACTGCAGCACTAGGGATTCAAACCGCTGAGCTGCCAACCTTTCGATCAACAAGCTCAATGTCGTAGTCCCTGAGCCACCGTGTCCCTATTCTCACCATACTTATTTGCTATTAGGGAAATATTCAGCCAATTGATGGAGTGTCCCACCCCCAGTGGTGGGTTCTAACTGGTCTTACCGCCGGTACATTTTGCGCAGGTGCTTTGCGCGTGATCGACTTCGTGCAAGTGCATTGACTGGCTGAACAGCTGAGGCATTGCAATCCGCTTTGCCATGCCTTTCAGCTGGGCTAAAAGTGAAGGAATAAAGGTAGGTATAGCCCAAGGGTGGGCAGGAGGGCCCAGATGACGATCGGAGCGAACCGGTTCGCTGTCACTTCAACATCTCCGCTACCGGCTCTCCCAAACCAGGGAGAACCGGTAGCAACCCACCACTGCTCTCCCCCCTTTCCTGTTGAATACTAACAGTGCCAGGCATTTGGGCATTCCAGTGCCCATGTCTTCTTTCTGGGCTCTGACTGTACAATGCAATACAATACAAGAGGACACTAAAGATGGTGCACACACTTCTTTTCCAGCTATCACATGATTCAGTAGGTTTGTTCTTGAATGCAGATGATATCATCTGTAGTCAAATTAAGAACTGTCAGTCTTCCCAGGCAGAGCAGACAGAAACCCGATGAGCTAATTCTACTTGATTGTAAGGCCATCTTAACAGTATCTTGCAAGTCTACCAATCTCCTTTGCAGTCCGAGAATTGGAGAAGGGTCCCTTCTGAGCCTCCTTTTCCATCCGTTATGCAGCTGCAGCTATGGCCTCTCTTATCTGACGGTTCCCCAGGAAGCAGCTTTCAGCCCCATCTTCCAAAGTTATTCCCACCTACCAGTCCAGAAATCAAGCTATATTCCAGCTATCCCACATGCACATGTTCTAGATCAGTGATGGCGACCCTTTTCAGCACCAAATGCCAAACGGAACGTGCATGCAATTGCTTGCGCCGGAGCGTTGGAAACCCGAAGACCAGCTGGCTGGCACACGCATGCCTATTTTGGGGCCATTTTTCAGGCTGTTTTTCAGGCCATTTGGGGGGCATTTCCAGGCCGTTTTCCAGCACTCCAGCACCTTCAAAGACCAGCTGGCTAGCATGTACTGGAAACAAGAAAAGCAGCTGGGTACAGTGCGGGTGCCCATAGGAAGGGGGCTGCATGCCACCTCTGGTATGCGTGCCATAGGTTCGCCATCATGATCTTAGATTTTCACACACACACAAATACATACACACACATAGAAACACACCATTGCAGCTGTTCTCCATGTACTTTTGTCCTTGTGGGGTGGTTTGATGAAATTCCTCCAAGCCACGTGGAACACACCTGTCATACAGAGCGATTCAAAGCAATATTGTAGCTGTGGTGTGTCTGTTATGCCTTTCTTGGTAATGCTGCTTGTTTGATCAGATAACAACTCATCAAATCTTTGTAATACTCTGTGTAAAACCTGAAGTACAGCAGGCATCTTATCAGCAGTATCAATTTATCCCCCAAATCACCTGCACATTCAGATTTACATTAGGAAGTCCTTAGGAGACCAACATCAAAGCAAGGCTTATCAAGACTGAAGATAAGAACTATTTCTACTGAAATCACTTCCTAGAAGAGATGTTGAGTCTGATTCTCCTTTGCTATCTGGGGAGACATATAGCCATAAACCCTTTCCATCAACACATACATTTTTCTGAGTGGGCAGTGGAGTTTATAGATTGGCAAATCAGATCAAATCAAACCAAATTCCAGAGGATTGAATGATGGCCCCAATTCATAAAACTTTTCCCACATTCCAGATATATATTATTTTTGTTTTGGGGAAAGTGCCATTGAGTATTTTTAAGAGAGAGGCTGTTTTTGTGGAAAGGACTTAAATATTTATTCCCAGTAAATGTTAGGATTGCTTGAGAATCAGTCTATATTGCCTTTAAAGAGTAACCCCATTAAGATACATTTGGGGGGGGGGGGTTAAGCAAAAAGGAATAGTCTGTATGTGTACTTATACTAAAATATCACTTATAATCTTTTGAAATTGTAATTCCAACAATTCTACTGATATTTCATACTAATCATCTTTTTTTTTCTTGTCGGGTATTATTGTATTATTGAAGTCAAATACAAGACTGTATGGAAAATAAAAATTACTGAAATGTGATTGTATTTGCTCACCTTGAAAACATCAGCCTTATAGAAAGCCATTTATCATTGCAGTAATCCATATATTGTTTCCTTATTTTAAAAAGTATGTTAGTGTACAGTATAAAACAATTCATTGATACTCCAAGTATGTTCAAAATACACAAGCATCTAAACACAATTGTTGCTTTATATACAAGGTCTCCGAAATAATTTCCTTGGAATTAAGTAGTTACATGATGCAGATAAATGAGTACATTATTGGAGTCTAAAAGAATTGATGTTAATGCCTCAATATATTAACAATCATTACAACTTCAACTACAGTACACTTCGCTGTTATAAAACCACTCAGTATTTCAGGTCAGGTACTGTATAATATGGATTTATACTATACTCAATTTATAACCAAAGAACACAGTTATTTCATCTGGGATCTGGGTAAATTTGAGGGCTTATTCTTATCTGAACTGGTTAAAAAAATAATTCTCACATGGCTATAGGGCGTTATTTTGACAATTAACAGTAATATTTGAATCAATTTAAATATAAGTAAATACAATTTCAATAGGATGCACAATCGTTAAAATAATTTCCTCCTTTCTAAACTACATAAATGCAAATGCGGGATATAAAATAATTACAGGAAAGATGTACATAATTACCCTTAAAACTATATATATATATGGGCAGGGATATATACCGATATATATTCCCCACCCACCCACCCACACAGACACATTCTAAATAAATAAACACGAATGCCTATAAATATTGTGCTGCCCAAATAGCTTCCTTTGTAGTAGTTTTATGGTTTGCATCTATCCATTCACAAAATATATATTTACCTATGTAAGCTACATGCATTATGAGTTGTGCTATCAGAAAAAAATAAATTATCTGAGCGGTAAATGAAACTCTTCCCTTTTGTGCGTTTAATGCTATCTAATAATACAGAAAGCAGCCTATTCTGTTTGAAGGAAGGTGAGCTTTTTAATCAGGTCTCCCAGCCTGCAAAGAACCTGCTTTGCTGGTGGAAGGAACAGGTTGCTGACCAATTTCTGCAAACTAATTGTCTTCTGAATTCAGAGTGCGTAGCAAATGCTGCTTAGAAAAATGGGATTTTCCTGCCAGCAATATTTGCTTCTTTGTCACTTTGATTTCATGCTTCTTTCATCAGCCTTCCTTCTTACCTATCCTCCTGCTACTTCAGTTTTGAACAGCCCCCAAATAATGTTTGATTTGTGCTTTCTGTACGCATTTGCCTATTCACCCCTTTGACTCTCCAAAGCTGAGTAGCAGAACCTCAGAGAAAAGCAAATTGGGCTGGATTCACTGGCGCATCCTGTGCCTGCCAAGCAGCGGCAAAGGCTGACCCAGAAGGTATTATAGGCCGCAGTCTCCCTCAACGTGCTTTAGATGTGTAACATCTAACAAGTTGTGTTCAAATGGAATTTTCCATCCCACCATTTTCTCCACTTAAGATCTTTTTTTTTTTTCTAAATGTGGTTACTTATACAGTACACAAAACGTTAAACTCAATAGAATTAAATGTTCCTAAACATAGAATTTGCACAGAGGATTTCACGGGCAGAAAAATGGCAGGATTAATGATTTCTGTATGCTTGAAAAGGGTTCAAACCACTCTTGAAAATATAAACGGCACATAAAAATAAATAACAGAAATCTGCACAGAATCCCAGAAGCAATCCAGTTCAGAGACGTCTTACTCACTACTAAAGTTCTTATTGTAAATTGTTAACTATTGCTTGAACCATCTGGGTGCAGCGAAATCTCATTTCAATGCACTAATTGGGGTAGGGCAGGGGCTGTCAAACTCGATTTCATTGACGGCCGCATCAGGGTTGTGTTTGACCTTGGGGGGCCGGGGTGGGTGTGGCTAGCTTGACATCACTCGTGTCGGGGAGCCTGTGGTGGCCCGAACACTTTGCCAGTGAAAATGGGCTCCTGAGCTCTGTTTTTGGCTGTGACAGGCCTCCTGAAACACTCTCCAAGCAAAAACAGATCTCAGGAGGGCCGCCTGCAGCCCTTCTGAGCTCCCTTTTCAGTGGCAGAGGCACCGCAGGCCAGTCCTTTCCTATTTCCAGGGTGGCCCCATAGGCCAGATCTAAACATCCCAGCCTTGACTTTGACATCTCTGGGGTAGGGGCTGTTTGTGAGTTCTAAAAGTCTACAAGTACATAACTGTAGCAATATTGTTTACATCGTTTAAGAATAGGTGTTACTGTGTAATGATTATAATGACATTGCTGTACAGATAATGTAAATCAGGGCTCTCCAACCTTGGTCCCTTTAAGACTTGTGGACTTCAACTCCCAGAGTCCCTCAGCCAGCAAAGCTGGCTGAGGAACTCTGGGAATTGAAATCCACAAGTCTTAAAGGAACCAAGGTTGGAAACCCCTGATGTAAATCACAACAGAACTGGGGCCACTGCTGCAAAGCCATATCTGCGTCGTGATCTGGAAAACTGAGATGCCTCTGCATGGCAAAACTACATTATTGGATGTTAGTGTCTCCATTATAGAGCATCCCAAAATGTAGCATCATCGGATCTGGGCTGCAAAATTCCATATTTCTACTAAATGGAAGCAAAGAGTTTTCTGACTTTTAGAAGCTATTAATACTATCTGGCCAGTGATGGGATTCAAATAATTTAACAACTGGTTCTCTGTCCTAATGATTTCTTCCAACAACCAGTTCACCAAACTGCTCAGAAAGTTAACCACCAGTTCTCCCAAAGTGGTATGAACTGGCTGAATCCCACCATTGTATCTGGCTGATTTTTGCAGGCTGGACCTGGTACCAGGTTGGTATTCACTTATCTTGCAAATGTGAGCATGCGCTCGCACACGCCTCCTCCACACATGCACACAAGCCTTCTGCACGTGTGCAGAGGGTTAAAAACGGGACATGACGACCTCCAGGTGGGTGGGTGGAGTCTCCCACCTCCGGCACTACCGGATCGCGCAATCAGGATAGAGCCGGCTGAATTTCACCACTGTCTGGTACTCCTCAAAGTTAAAGATATGTTATATATGAATTGCGGGCAAAGTATGACTGGGATGGGATTTGTTTAACCATTAAAAGGCAGCTGTTGATTGGTACAGCTTTTGATTGTTTAGTTTGCAATAGACAACATTTAATAAGATGACAATTAATAATAAGCTGTAGACCACCTTAGAGAATAATTTTGGCTTGAACCTTAAAGAGACAATTGGCTACCTTATGACATCAACTAGGTTGCTATCTATCTGCTCAAACTCAAAGATGAATTAAAGTGCATGGAAGTGTACCGCACCTATATACGTCCCATACAAAGGAGTAGTAGGGAAGGGGATTTTAACTGGTGTACAGTAAACTGGAAGATAGGGAATTGGATCAGCAAAGGAAGGACCTTTGCGAAGCAGTTGTGCAAAACAGCAGAGTAATTTTACACAGTTAGGTGCATAAAGGCCCAATTCACAGTCTTAATGCTAGTGGTATGGTGTGATGTTCCTTGTGATTTTTCTTGTTGAGGTGGGTTTGGGATCTTTCCTGCAAAGAAGAAGAAAATAATCATGGGCCTAACTCCAGTTCCTTTGGCAACCAGCTGTAATCTGCTAAACCATCTGCAGACTTAACCATTGCAAAAAAATAGCAACTCTGGGGCATTCACTGGGAGTCTGCTATGCCGCAGTCAAAGAGTTTGGCATATATTGAAATAGATCAATATAAACATGACATTGCCATAGATGCATGCTACAGGCCACCCAACCAAGCAGAAGATGAACTTTTTGCTAACCAGTTAACAAATGTATGTAGGAGACACACCACAATAGTAATGGGGGACTTTACCCTGACATCAATTGGGAGATGAACCCTGCATCAAGTGGGAGGTCGAACAGATTCCTGACCAATCTAGCTGACAACATTACCTTCCAAAAGGTAGAGGAGGGAACTAGAGGGAGCGTTATACTGGATCTAATTTTTATTAACAGAGACGTGATAGAGGGGGTTGAAGTTGCCAGAACTTTGGGGTAGAGTGACCATGTCATACTGAAATTTAATATAATGCAAACACAAACAATAGAAGATAATCCAACCAGTATCTCAGACTTTTAAAAAGCTGATTTTAACAAACTTAGAAAGAGCTTGGGAAGGATTCTTTGGATGAAAATCTTAAAAGGGGAAAACAACTCAAAAAGCTTGGGAAACTCTGAAAAATGTGAATTGTCAGCCAGTTATAAAGCCATCTGGCTATAAAGAAGAGGGGGTCAACTTATTTTCCAAAGCACCAGAAGGTAGGATAAGAAACAATGGATGGAAACTAATCAAGGAAAGAAGCAACCTAGGAATGAGGAGAACATTCCTATTGGTGAGAACAATTAATCAGTGGAATGGCTTAAACAACCCACGATCCATTACAGCTGCGGTGGAGCAGTGGTTAGAATGCAGTACTGCAGGCTAATTCTGCTGACTGCCGCTGACTGCAGTTTGGCAGTTTGCATCTCACCAGGCTCAAGGTTGACTCAGCCTTCCATCCTTCTGAGGTCAGTAAAATGAGGGCCCGGATTGTTGAGGGCAATAGGCTGACTCTGTAAACCGCTTAGAGAGGGCTGTAAAGCACTGTGAAGCGGTACTTCAGTCTAAGCCCTATTGCTATTTCCGACATTTTCTTACATAAAATTCACATACTTTCCCCGACCCTCACCATACTTTTCTCTCACCCTTCTGTAGCCCCTCGCAACCTTTGCTATTTGTACAGTGCCTCTGTCGCATCTCTGTGCACCAGAGGTGGGTTTCAGCAGGTTCTGACCAGTTCTGCAAAACCGGTAGCAGAAATTTTGAGTTTAGAGAACCGGTAGTAAAAATTCTGACTGGCCCCGCCCCCATCTATTCTCTGCCTCCCGACTCCCAGCTGTTTGGGAGGAAATGGAGATTTTACAGTATCCTTCTCCTGCCAAGCCATGCCCACCAAGCCATGCCATGCCCACCAAGCCACACTGTCAGGCTACCTCCGACTATAATTAGGAAAGAATTCACCTTGACTTCATTTGGAATAAAGAAAAGTACTTTTACTATTTACAGTCTTGATAGCAGCTAAGTAAAGTTGGATCTGAGACAAAATATGGCTAACATATCATATCCCCCCAATTGTCCCTCCTCCTCCAGGAGGTCAGGCTGGTCTGGGCCAATGCCAGCTCCTTCTCGGCCCCTCGTGGTAATCTTCTTCCACAGGTCTCTAGTTGTCAGTCATCTTAGGAATGCAGTGTCTGTTAGAAAAGCCCGCGCTGATAACACTCAGTCGTTAATCACCCCTCCCCCACTGTTATGTCAGCCGACACTCTTAATAGGCTCCTTTCCCTTACCCTGTACGGTGGTATGATACATCTCATTTCCTTAATAGTTTTATAATACAGAAATAAACATTTCACATTCTATCTACTAATATAATCATTCAAAAGTATACGAAGATTGGAGTGGAGGCTGACATTCGGCCCTCCTGCAACAAGGACGTCAGTCCTAGAAAGAAAAAAGAGAAGTTAGGGTTTGTCAGGATATTTTTTATAGAATTGTGCTATCTTTTCCGAAGCACGAACATCTTCTTTGTTCACCCATTCAGCTTGGGATAACGGGAAGAGGCCGGTTTAGCTCTGCCTGGTAAGGCCTGTTATTAAGAACACAAAGCCTGCAATTACTGCAGGTTCGAGCCCGGCCCAAGGTTGACTCAGCCTTCCATCCTTTATAAGGTAGGTAAAATGAGGACCCAGATTGTTGGGGGGGCAATAAGTTGACTTTGTAAATATATACAAATAGAATGAGACTATTGCCCTATACATTGTAAGCCGCCCTGAGTCTTCGGAGAAGGGCGGGGTATAAATGTAAACAAAAAAAAACAAAAAAAAAAAGTGTTTCCAAGCAATAAGATATTGAATTTTATTTCTATGTTTTCTTGAATCTAAAATTTCTTTTATTTCAAAGTGTTGTTCGCCCTCTATGAGAATTGGTATAGGAGGGGGTGTATGGTTAGGACGGAAAGTAGATGTGTGTTCAGGTTTCAGCAAGCTCACATGGAAAACGGGGTGAATTCTCCTAAGTGTTTTTGGTAAATCTAGTTGTACTGTCACGGGGTTGATGATTTTTACTATGGGGAAAGGTCCCACATATTTGGGTCCAAGTTTCTTAGATTTCTGAGTGGTTTGAAGATATTTGGTGGAAAGATAAACCTTATCGCCCACTTGATATTTGTTCTCAGGGGACCTTTTTTTATCTGCTTGTTTTTTATGCGCACGGTGAGCGTCGTCGATCGCCTTGCGAGTCATTTTCCATGTGCTTTGTATTTGATCTATCCATTCTGACAAAGAGGAAACAGTAGTTTCTTCCTTTGGGAGTTCCGAGATAGGAACAAAATCTTGACCTGAAGCTATTTTAAAGGGAGTAAATCCCGTGCTACTATGAATTGAGTTGTTGTAGGCAACTTCAGCAAAAGGTAAGAGGTCTGCCCAATTGTCTTGCTGGTAGTTAACATAACATCGTAGATATTGTTCTAGTACAGAGTTCGAACGTTCACAGCTTCCATTAGTTTGGGGATGATGGGAGGAGCTTAATCCTTGGGCGGAGCCAATGAGTCGTAAAAATTCTTTCCAAAATTGAGAAGTGAATTGAACTCGATCTGAAATGATGCGCTCAGGAACTCCGTGGAGTCTATAAATGTGTTGTACAAACAACCTTGCTAGAGTTTTTGAGGAGGGTATTTTTGAACATGGAATAAAATGGACTTGTTTGGAGAAAAGGTCAGTCACAACCCATATAACAGTATTGCCTGAACTTTCAGGTAATTCCACTATGAAATCCATGGATATTTCTTTCCATGGGGTTCCTGGCCTGGCTACCGTTTGAAGTAGTCCAGGAGGTTTTCCCGGAGGCCTTTTGGATGATGCGCAAATAGGGCAACTTGCTACATATGCTTGAATGTCTTTTTTAAGACTTGGCCACCAAAATTGTCTTTTAAGAAGATGCAAAGTTTTCACAAATCCAAAATGCCCTGCCATTTTGGCATCATGGCATCGTTGTAGGATGGTTTCTCTGAGTGATAGAGGAACATATAGTTTTGTTCCAATCCAAGCTAGTCCATCACGGAGTGTGCATTCATGGGAATGCGCTAAGTACCAGTCATCAGTGTTTAAAGCTTCTTTAAACGACTTGGTCAGTTCATCTGGGAGTGAGGGTTCAGCTTTTGAATGGCTCCTAGTTATAGCCGGGGCTGCCAACTGTTGCACGGGAAGTATTGGTCGAACCACCTCGGAGCGAGTGCAATTGTATTGGGGCAAACGTGAGAGAGCATCCGCTAAGAAGTTTTTCCCCCCAGGAATGTAATGTAAAGTGAAATTAAAGCGGTTAAAATATTGAGCCCAGCGGGCTTGTTTAGGTGAAAGTTTTCTAGGAGTCTTTAGGGCTTCTAGATTTTTGTGATCAGTCCAAACTTCAAAAGGATGATTTGAACCCTCTAAGAATTGTCTCCACATTCGTAGAGCCCAATGAACTGCAAATGCTTCCTTTTCCCAAATAGCCCATCGTCTTTCAGTTTCAGTCAATTTTCGAGAAGTGAAAGCACAGGGTTGTAGTTTACCATCAGCATTGTTTTGGAGTAAAACGGCTCCGACTGCTACATCACTGGCATCAGCTTGTATTACAAAAGGAACATCCATGTCAGGGTGTTTTAAAATAGGTTCGGCGGCAAAGAGTCGTTTCAATTTTTCAAAAGCTGCCTGACATTCCATTGTCCATTCGAGAGGTAATGATGGTTTGGGTTTCGTGTCTCCTTTAGTTTTCAAGAGGTTGGTGATTGGTAAAGCAATTTGAGCAAAGGAGGGGATGAATTGACAATAGAAATTTGCGAATCCTAAAAAACTTTGCAGTTGCTTACGTGTGCGTGGGGGGGGCCATTCCAAGACAGCTTTCACTTTTTCTGGATCCATTTCTAACCCATCAGCTGAAATGCGATACCCTAAGTAGTCTATTTTAGTTTGATGGAAATCACATTTGGATAGCTTACAATACAGTTCTGCAGATAATAACTTTTTGAGAACAGCTCTTACTAGTTTAATATGTTCTTCCATTGTTTCGGTATAGATAAGTATGTCGTCAAGGTAGACAAGAACTCCTTTGAACAAATGCTGATGGAGTATTTCATTTATTAGTTGCATAAAAACTGCGGGCGCCCCCTGCAGTCCAAAGGGTAGTACTCGAAACTGGAAACATCCTAGTGGACAGTTGAAAGCGGTTTTCCATTCATCCCCCTCCTTTATACGAACTCTGTAGTAGGCTTCTCGCAGGTCCAGTTTGGTGAAGAACTTTCCCTTCGCTAAATGTGCTAACATATCTTTCATGAGTGGCATGGGGTATATGTTTTCGGCGCACACCGCGTTTAAGTTCCTATAGTCAACTATAAGACGAAAGGAGCCATCTTTCTTTTCCCGGAACATCACTGGCGCAGCCACGCGAGGTCTAGCCGGTTGGATAAAACCCCGCTCTAGGTTTTTGTCTATGAATTTACATAGCTCCCCCAATTCCTTTTGGGTCATGGGATAAGCTTTTGGTTTTGGAAGCTTTACCCCCGGAAGGATGTCTATGGCACAGTCAATAGGCCTATGGGGAGGAAGTACGTCTGAAGCTTTCTCACTAAAGACTTCTCGCAAGTCCCAGTATTCCTTGGGTATCCTCTCCTCCCCGTCTATCCGTTCGATCATTGCCCCCAACGTATCCTGGTGCATGGCCACGGCAGATCCCTTCTTGGGTTCCCCCTTTTTCCCTTTTAATGTTTTGGAACGGAAACGTAGGACTCCCGTTTTCCAGTTAATATGGGGGTTCCATTTCCGCAACCATGACAGGCCTAGCAACAGGGGTTGGTCCATTCCTGGGGCTACTATGAAGTTCAGAATTTCGCGGTGGTCTCCTATTATCATTTCTATGGGTTCTGTTATGAAATGGGCGGGTCCTCCCCCTGCCACAGAGCCATCCAACTGGGCAAACGCTATGGGCCTACTTAGGGTTCTCAATCTTAGTTCCATTTTTTCTACTAGTTCGGGACTGACCATACATCTAGTGCATCCAGAATCGAGTAGTGCTAGCAGTTCCCCCTTATTACCCGAAGAGGGTACATGTAGACTGACTGGAATGTCCAAGGGGCCCCGTGCCCAACTCACCAGAAGGTCTTCATCAGACTCTGATGTGGTTTTGCTGTCGTCAGTATCGGTCGACGCTTCGCCATCCTCCTTGATGGGCGTGCCCTTCTTGGCAACGCCCTCCCCCACTTTTGCCGGCTTACGCGCCTTAGCCGCTGGTTTCACTGGTTCCTTTTCACCACCAGAGGTCGTGCTTGGTATCAACTTAACCTTACAGTCGGCTGCTCGGTGGCCTTCTTTCCCACATCTGTAGCACGCAGACGAACGTGGTCTTCCACCCTCCGATCTAGGGACGTCCCTATAGGTGCCTCCTGGGAACCGGCCAAGGGATGGCCCTCCAGTGCGCTGTCTTCTGCCACGGTCCTTCACTAGTTCGATTTCCATCTCTGCTGCCAGGGTGTACCAGCCATACAGCGTAGTTGGAGAGGCTCGTGCTCGACACAGTTCATAGAGGTCTCCATTCAGACCATCTTTGTAAATATCCACAAGGGTCACCTCCGACCACCCTCTCATCAGGGGAACTAAATCACTGAACTCCTGGTTATAATCAGCCACCGGTCTCCTCCCTTGCCTGATGGTTTTCATTCGACCTTTGGCCTTCTGCTCTGCCAGGGGGTCCTCAAACCTCCTCCTCAGTGCAGTCATAAAATGCTCGTAGTTTTGCAGCAAGGGGGAGTGGTTGGTATATAGCGACACAAACCATGCAGCTGCTCTTCCGGTCAAATTGTGGGTCACAGCTCTCACTTGTGCTGCCTGTGACCAATAATCTTCCCCCCAGTCTATCATGTGGTCATTCACTTTCGCCAGGAACAGTCCCAACTCCTTCGCATTTCCATCAAATTTCTCTGATAGGGGGGGAATTTTTGGCTTTTTCCTTCCCCTGCGCAGCCTTGCTTGATCAGCAGGTGGCGCGCGACCCCCATCCAATTCAGCTTCCTCTGGGGAGAGGGTTCCCGGCTCTGGCTCTTCAGAAATCTCACCGCCCTGGGAATCACCTCTAGCTGGCCCCTTTGTATTATCTTCCTCCTCTTCTCCCTCCCACCTGGAGGACCGAATAGGGGATTCATACCTTTGGCGAGCTGCTTGCCTTACTTTCACTTCACGGAAAAGATGCAAGGCTTCCTCCAACTGGAGTTTGTCCCTTATCTCTTGTTCTGCTTCCGAAAGTCTTTCTTTTTCTTTTTTCTTTTTTCTTTTAGTTACTCCAGAGGGAAGCTCTTCGGTGCTTGGTTTCCACCCTTCCTCTTCCAGCTTTAATTGCTCTGCCCACCGAGCTCTGCAATCTTCCAGCTCAGGGTTAAAAGTGTCAGCAGAAATTCCTCCGGACGCCTCCCCCAGCTCAGCCGGCAGCTGGCCTTCCATCACATTTGGTTTTTCTCCCCCCCCCCGGTATTGAGATTGCAATCCTGGTTGGTAGACATGATGATGAGATCCAACTTAATGTCAGGCTACCTCCGACTATAATTAGGAAAGAATTCACCTTGACTTCATTTGGAATAAAGAAAAGTACTTTTACTATTTACAGTCTTGATAGCAGCTAAGTAAAGTTGGATCTGAGACAAAATATGGCTAACATATCATATCCCCCCCAATTGTCCCTCCTCCTCCAGGAGGTCAGGCTGGTCTGGGCCAATGCCAGCTCCTTCTCGGCCCCTCGTGGTAATCTTCTTCCACAGGTCTCTAGTTGTCAGTCATCTTAGGAATGCAGTGTCTGTTAGAAAAGCCCGCGCTGATAACACTCAGTCGTTAATCACCCCTCCCCCACTGTTATGTCAGCCGACACTCTTAATAGGCTCCTTTCCCTTACCCTGTACGGTGGTATGATACATCTCATTTCCTTAATAGTTTTATAATACAGAAATAAACATTTCACATTCTATCTACTAATATAATCATTCAAAAGTATACGAAGATTGGAGTGGAGGCTGACACACACCCACATAACCTGTAGTGAAAAATTTGAAACCCATCACTGCTGTGCACCCGACAAACCCTCCTTAACCCAAAAGACACCTCTTATGTGCGCCCTTGCAAGCCCTTTCAACCCCCAAGGCATACACCTCTTCGCACACTGCAACCCCTCTCTCATGCATGTCCTCCTTGATGGGGAGAGCACATTCCTAGAAAAGGCATGTGGGGATGCATGAGAAGCACCATACAGGTCAGGGGGGGCATGCAGGGGAAGGGTGCAGAGGGGTCCATGAGAAACCTGACACGCACACAGATGTACTAGGGAGGTTGTACTAGGGATGTACTAGGGATGTACTAAGCTGGCAGGGAGCATGGACAATCATGAAGTTGTCAAAGAGCATTAGAAATTATGATCACATGAGCAAAAAAGTGGAGGTGCTAATGCAGCTGCTGAAGTGGCCACTACTTCCCCAAATTTCATTCCCATGGGAATAGTGGTATTCTGACCTAGGCTTCCTTATAAAGTATAAAGCACAATCTTAGTCTTGGCAAACCTCTTTTATTCAAATGGCTGTGAATTATTGTCATTCCCAGTTCAAAAGGCTTCTCAGACAGTCTATCAGGGGAGTGTTTGCAAACACCCACCCTATCTGCCATGGAATGCTGCCAGAGAACTAATTGCCACACATAAGGCAAGGACAAACTTAGCACAGAGTCAAACAGAACTTTTTTAGAGCTTTTTACCGACCAGATGAAGTAATTGCTTCCTGCAAAAGCTCACGTCCCTTTCGCTTCTCTTTTATGTCTTATGGGACAGGCCAATCATCTCCAAGCCTTACTCCCAAGTTGACCCTGTTTTCTTAATTGTTCCTGTCTTCTGGCAGCTCTGTGCATGCTGGAAACTGGCTCCCGCTGTTGTTCTGCCTCGCTGATGTCAGACTCCTTAGACTCTGGAGGCAACAAAGAACTACCTTTGGCCCCATCTCTGCCTCCGACTCAGAGCCCTCGTCCGAGCCTTCTCCAGACTCCAGGACTGGCCCATGTTCCTCCCCAACCTTCTCACTGTCCAAATCTGCTGCCAGGTCTGCTGGCCACTGACAGGTCACAACAAGTGGATCACAGCGTTTTGCAAGTTCGCACATTTGAGGTACCTCCGTTCAAAATTTGTTGCCCTCTGATGCAGTTTTAGTAATATATAAATCTGCATCACTATTACATAGGCTTGCCTAGTTTCAAAACTCCATTCAGGTTTCCAGCAAAATGCAGAAATAACTCCTTACTTTGAAGAAACCTACATGGAATTTCCCAACTAAACAAACTGAATTATTCAGGAACTGGGCCATTGTGTATTTACTCTTGGGCATACTGAAGATTAAGAACCGTGCATTTTAATTCTATTAATATATTCTTCCCTTAAAAAGCAGTCTCTCTCTGTTCAAAACATGGTGAAGAATTTGGAAGGCAGCCATGAATTGTGTTTCCCATTCCTTTTATTACTACAGTGCTTATTGTTGTTCTCTACCCTGTTCAAGACTAACAACAACTTAGCTAAAGCTCATCTGCTCTGTAGGAATTTCTCAGCTGGTAGAGGTTATGCTTGGAACTTCTTTTGCAGAAGACTTAGCACCGTCATTTACTAGCCCACAGTACTATTTCCTTGGAAATGAAGCAGTTTGCATCAATAATCAATTTGATGCTATAATCACTGCAGAAACTGACAAGTTTATGGGGATGCCATCTGGTTACAGAATCAGTGTCAGTTTTTGCAGTCATATCACAGTGGACAAGATGCATATTTTAGATTGTTGCCCATTATTGGCTGCTGAAAACTAACAGAATAGTCTAAAATCCTGAAATAACTTAGCTTCAAATCCTTAAATATCTTCAATATTTTAGTTTGCCCATTAAGATCAACTTGGCAGGCTCTGCACAGAGTCCTACAGGTTTCTCTCTGATTAAGCCTTGGAATTTTGGAATTCTCTTTGGCCTAGTCCTATCTTCTTTCAGAAAACAAACTATATAGGGATTCATTTTCATCCAGGTACTTACAGGATACCCTCAATCCCAGGAACTAATCAGCCTTTAAACTGTTTATTACAGGGGTCTCCAATCTTGGCAGCTTTAAGCCTGGCGGACTTCAACTCTCAGAATTCTGGGAGTTGAAGTCCGCCAGGATTAAAGCTGCCAAGGTTGGAGACCCCTGGTTTATTAGATTAGATTTACTAGATTTATGTCTTAAAATGTGTCTTGTTTTCATGTTTTTAATTCTTTCCAAGGCTTTTTCAAGGCCTTTGTTTTGTTATAAGTCTGTCGAGATTCTCAGTCATCCAGGTCATGGTTGTCCCAAAGGTGTTTTTTCAGGAGGCAACTGGACTTTCTCGTTTTTCCTTGGAAGACGTTTCACTTCTCATCCAAGAAGCTTCTTCAGCTCTGACAGGACGGTGGAGAAGGGAAGGATTTATATTCCTTTGTTTTGTAATGTTTTTCATCAACTCTGTGAATTTTGTAAAGCACTCTATACACTGTTGTATTTATTATTATATCCCAACAGGACCACCCAGATATTTTACAGAGATTTTACTCAAGTTTTAGACTCTCTGATAGATTCCAACGCTATTCTGATTAATTGTAATTCTCATGTATGGACAAGTGTTACAAGCTTTGGAGTTTAAAATAGTGTTATATATGGTGGCTTTTCGTTGGATTACAAGGCTATGCTCCTTCCTCCCCCAATTCTGTATCAGAGTTGATCCTGTGTTCATTATTTCTGAGTACTGTTTTTTAATCTGTTATTCTAATCTCGTGATAATGTTCAATAAATCAGTGATTCTCAGCCATGACATGGCTGGCTGGGGAATTCTGTGAGTTGAAGTCCGCCAGATTAAAGCTGCCATGTGGTTTATTACAGGGTCTCAATCTTGGCAGCTTTAAGCCTGGCGGACTTCAACTCCCAGATCCTCAGCCAGCAAAGCTGGCTGAGGAATTCTGGGAGTTGAAGTCCACAAGTCTTAAAGTTGCCAAGGTTGGAGACCCCTGTCTTAAAGTTGTCAAGGGTGAGAAATGCTGCACTAAATAAATCTGGAGTCTCCTGATTCAAAGAAAGTATTAAATTATTCCTGTCTTTTCATATAGTCCAAAATATGTCTAATATTTTAAAGCGAGCACAGTTTAAAGACAATGAACTCACAGGTGGAGTGGAAATACAAGTGGAGTTCTTGTCAATTCAGTGAAGATAATGGTTGTGGGGAAAAATGAGATGATGGGTAGATTTCAAGAAATGTAAAGGACAAGATAAGCAAATTTCTACTTTGGTTGCAGCAGAGAAGTTTTCATCCTTGCTGTTTACATCTTGATAATGTAAAGTTCCCAGGCTATCTTGTACAGGTAGAACACTGTGGAATCTCTATAGACAGGACTCCATCCATGCTTGGCTAAGAACTAGATTTTAGGATTTTAAAAGCTGCCATGTGGTTTATTACAGCCATTATAGTACTTGGGAAAATTGTGCCAGATAGATAGATTAGAAGGTGGGAAGTGACTAGCATTTGGGAAAATACATTTTAGTCAATTAGATAGATAAATGTAATACTGCACAATATACAGGGGTGAGATTCAGCCGGTTCCATCCAGCTGTAGCGAACTGGTAGCAGCAGCTTTGCACAGTTATTGCAGCATGCGCACATTTGCGAACCGGTAGGGAAGGGAAGTTAATTTCACCCCTGACAGTATAGGTCCTGTTGTGGTATCTAATGATGCCTCACGGATGCCAAAAAAATATTATAAGAATTATTCATCCTTTTTTTTCTCCAAGTTGTGTACTTAAGTATTGTTTATTTTTAAATAATTTATTTTTGATTATAAAAAAAGAAGCATGAATTGGAAGTTGTTTTTTAAAAGTAAACAAATGTTCTATGGATTTACTGGTTATGTGGATTTTTTAAAAAACCTATGCATTGGTTATATTCTTGTATGTGGCTTATGGAAGAACAATTCTGAGAAAGAAAATTTAGAAAATGTTAAACGGCAATACACTCTGGTTTTAATACATATAAGATTTTTCCCCAGCTATACAGGAATTAAAGCCTCGTAGGCAGGATTTCAAGGACATAGATCTTGAGAAGCTAGGCTAATTGCAAGAATTAGAAAATGGGTTAAAGGAAAACTCAGCCAATAACTAACCAGTGAGCTAGCTTTTTTTCCTGCGTATTGAGACTAGGACCTTCCCACTTTAGGATATGTAGAAAGTTAGCATCTATCCCTCTTAGAAAAATGAAATGTTTTAGGAAATATTAAAAAGGCAGAATATTATATTTTCCCTAAAGGAGAAATATGTTTCTAAAGACAGAAACTCAGAGCTTCAGCTCCCTGCCCCCAACAGGTATTTGGTGCCCATTGAGAAGGACTGGGCCAGCCTACCTACAAAACAAAAGATCTTCAGCTCAAGGATGATGGGATTATCGTTCAGGGCAAAGCCATTCAGCCACAACAGAAACTGCACAACAAAGCCCCTTCATCACATCAGCCCAAGCTTCAACCAAGCTTAACTTAGATAACCTACAAAATCAGCTATGACCCCTGCATAGTCCCATGGAAGTCTGACAACAACCAGTAGAATACATGCCCTTGCCACAGGAACAGGAGGCTCAAGAGCAAGGCCCAAGAGAGGGTATAAATAACCCTCACTCTCTACTCCATATGTTCAGCTGCATGAGGACCTTGTAGTTGATGGTTCTGTTCCATTGAACCATCTTTCCAATCAGCCTCCATGTTTCCAGTGTCTTTCTCCCCACTTGGAACTGAATCAGATGGATATTTCTTCCAACAGATGGGAGTGTTGTTTTCACTTGAGTCTTACTATTGTCATTAATCAGGGGTTATTTGGAACCATACCACGTGAGCAGCAGGCTGGTGTGCACATGCACATGTGCGCACACACAACTTGACTTGCACAAGCGGTGTGTGTTCTCGCAGCCCAGTTCTCCTCTCCCTCCCCCCAGGCGGGCTACCAAGCCACAAAGGTTGGGGATTGTCATAGACCATCTAGTCCCATATTCTTTGCTTTCTGGCCTTGCCCTAGCCAGTAAAGTAACAGTAAAGCTTTTAACTCTGATAAATTGGAAAGTTACTCATTTATATTCTTGTAGGTGGTCCTTGATTTAGGACTGCACTGTAAAATTCATCATTGAGCATCATGGTTATTAAGTGGAGCATTGTCCCCTCATTTTATGACCTTTTTTGCAACAATTGTTAAGCAAATCTCTGAAGCCATTAAGCAAGACCTCACATAATCACAATTTGCAGCTTTATTTGCCAGCTTCCATATTGACTTTACTTGTCAAAAGCTCACCAATCAAAATCAAGTAACCTCAGGATGCTGCAACCAACATAAATGGGAGCTGGTTGCCAAATGTCAAAATCACAATCACGTGACCATGGATTGATGTGATGGTTGTACTCAGGGGTGTTGAACTGGTGGCTTGTGGGCCAGATGCGTCATGTGCAGGCCATGCCCATCCCAGCTCCGTGAATGGGCAAAACATCACAAACATCACATGATGGCAATGTGGTAAGTTTGACACCCCTGTTGTAACTTTATGGGTGGGTCGTAAATCAGTTTTTCAGCCATCATAACTGCAAACCATCATTGAACAAACCATCATAAATCAAGGCCTACCTTTTGCCTAAAACAAATATATTAGTGACAAGGGAAGAGATTATAAAATATTTGCTTTTCAATAGAAGCAGCAACCACAGACTAAAGTTAATTGGACTAATCAAGTACATAATAATTTCAATTTAATAAATTAATCTTTTTAAAATATTCAGCTTTAAAATGCTGGGCAAAAGATTACAGAGAAAGAAACTTTTATTTTAAAACAATATAGCTCTTCCAGCAATTGCACGTACCAGTAGCTAAGTTTTTTATTTACCTGCACCATTACTACAGGAAATTCTCAATATTATTTCCTGGTCCTAATAATGTTGCTATCTGATTGAGAGGGAGGGGGCATTTGTTCTTATATTATTGGAGAATTATAATGATGTTTTCTGACACAAGTTTTACAACTTCTTTCAATGCGGCTTATATAATCGATCTTGAAGGATGGTAAAGATTCAAGTAATTGCTCAATTCCTCATTAAACGTTGATGCTAATAACATTTTCATGCTGATTTGTGTTACTGTTAGCAGTATTATCTTTGACTGCAAATTCTGTACATTGTGGTTGCATAAAAGGGCAAGAATATTAAATTCCCTATGGATACTTTAGATATACATTCAGAAAAGGGGCAAAAGTGGCTTCACTGATTCAGAAAAAGGCCTTTGATATAGTAGAATTGACATGTTTGACACATTTTGCCAATTATAATTTCCCTTACATATTGGAATAATTATCCCAATAAAATATTATATGTGTAGATTTAAACATTCCAACCAGTTTATTTCAGATTAATAATGGTGTTAATTGATAAATATCTTCATGCGTTTATGGGAAATGAATCTTGTAGAAATGAATATTAGTTCAAGATTCATATTTCTACTTAGGGGAATCCCATTTCAAGAGGATTTACTAATTATTAACAAACTTTATGAAAAGGACAAATCCCTAAATCCCTACTAAATCATGTAATTTGGTTATGTAATGACAGGGATTTTAATTTCCTGACTTTCAGTTTTATTACATTTGATTTTTATTTCTCTATGGAATCCAAGTGATCAAAACCAAAGCCCATTACATATACAATTAAAAAATTAATATGAGACTCCTCTGACATCAGGACGTGGATTTATTTATTTATTTGTCAAAATTCTACTGTATTTCCACTGTTACCTTCTACAAGAAAGATATTAAGATGACAGCAGACTTTTGAGCCATGATTAGGCTTGCTTTCAAGATACCTGGACTTCCCTATCTAACAATTATGACAATTATGACACACTACAGCAAGTGTGTTAAACTCAAGGCCTGGGGGCTAGATATGGCTTGTGGAGTGCTTAGATCTGGCCCACAGGGAAAGAGTGAAGGACCAGCCCACAGTGCCTCTGCCAGCAAAAATGGAGCTCAGAAGGAATGCATGCAGCCCTTCCGAGCTCTGTTTTTGCTGGCAGAGGGTTGCAAGAGGCTGTTGCAGCTGAAAACGGAGTTTGGAAGGGCTGCAGGCGGCTCTTCTAAGCTCGTTTTCGCTGGCAGAGGGTTACAAGAGGCTGTCACTGCTGAAAGTGGAGCTCATGAGGGCCGCAGGAGGTACTCCCAAGCTCGTTTTCACTGGCAGAGGGTTGCAGGAGGCTGTCACAGCCAAAACGGAGCTCAAGAGCTGGTTTTCGCTGACAGAGCGCTAGGCCCACCACAGGCGCCTCTGACACAAATGACATCGAGCTGGCGATGCTCATCCTGGCCATGCTCACTCCAGCCTCCCAAGGTCAAACACAACCCTGATGAATGAAATAGAATTTGACACCCCTGTACTACACTATACTGTAGGTCAGGGCTCCCCAACCTCTGGGCTGCAGCCCACTACCAGACCATGACCTATTCACAACCGGGCCAGGCTGGCACGCATGTATGCTGTTTGACTTCTGCAAGCGATAGGTTGGCATGTGTGCAGTTCAACTCACAATGCTGGTTCCACGGTCCCCCTCTCCGCCCAGTCACCAAGCTGCAAAGGTTGGGGACCAATGTTGGAGATAATGTTCTAGCAGTCTTTCTGCTGTATCACTATTTTGAATTCTGGGTTAATCTCACACCAAACACACTATCCTGTTAAGGCATTTTAGAATTATATTAGTGATGTCTTCTTTTTACACGAGGGGCAGTTGAGAGCATTTCTCCAGACTCTGTGCTCCTGGTCATCTCCGAGGTAGGGTTTTTATTTATTTATTTTGGCTTTCATACTTTGGGCATTGCAATATCATTTCAGGATGATATTGCTTCCTTCCTTCATCTCTTGAATAAGGAGATTTGGCTCATGATTATAGCTCTATAAGATTAATAAGCTATTTATGATACTCTACTATTGCTTGTTTCTCCATTTTAAAATTGATATGTTCGTTTACCAATGTTGTATTTTACAAAAATAGAAAAGATTTTTCTTTAGCCAAAAGTTTTTTTAAAAAAATAATACCAGTTGCAAATTCCCACGCCGAATTACCTTTTTATATTACCCAAGCCCTTCTGCTGCTCCAGTGCTCCACCTTTAAGCCAGTTATCCTGTTCTCTTCCCATGTTATGTATTTGTGAATTGTAACTTCACTTTTAAATGCCCAGTTCCTTTGTAAATGACCCAAGCAATGGCTCCTTTGACCATTGTCAGCCTTCAACCAAGCTGACGGGTTTTCTTAAAGTTGCAGCCCAACATTAATGAAAATAACGAATGAAAGGTAGGACATCTGAAAGCTTCATTCTGAAGAAGAAGAAAAAGGAACTGGTAATACAATAGGTAAGGATTTCAACTGTGTTTCATGCATTAGGTGATGTAATGCATTACTCCACCTAATACATTAAAGGTATTAGATAAAGCCCATAATCAGTTACAACAAAGCATTTGGCGAATCCCACAATTTCTTGGATGGGATGGGGATTTCCCACACCTCATATTGAACAGAGAACTTGGAGCGAGACTATATTTCCCCTTCTAGCTTTTCCAGGGTTTACTGACCAAGTTTTCCAAAAGGAAAGGGGTTTCAAAAAGCAGTAATTGTTTTCTCCTCAACAGAATTCTGTAAGTAGGCACTGTATTTGCACTGGCCAACCACAGTGTTACAGCCTTAGGCATAGGATGAAGGAGAGGTGGGTTTCAGCAGGTTCTGACCAGTTCTGGAGAACCGGTAGCGGAAATTTTGAGTAGTTCGGAGAACCGGTAGTAAAAATTCTGACTGGCCTCACCCCCATCTATTCTCTGCCTCCCAAGTCCCAGCTATTCGGGAGGAAATGGGGATTTTGCAGTATCCTTCCCCTGGAGTGGGGTGGGAATGGAGATTTTACAGTATCCTTCCCCTGGAGTGGGGTGGGAATGGAGATTTTACAGTATCCTTCCCCTGCCACGCCCACCAAGCCACACCCATCAAGCCAAGCCACACCCGCAGAACCGGTAGTAAAAAAATTTGAAACCCACCACTGGGATGGAGGCTATTTCAAAAGAGGTGGCAGTCCATTGTAAGCTTGGCACCTTTAGCGCTGGCTTTGAAGAAATGAAAAGGTGCACAACTTTGGGTGTTTTTCTAAACACTCAAGATAATTTGATGCCTCGTACTTTTTGAATAATAGCTCTGAAACATGTGATTCCCAACCAGTAATCCTGGGAAGGCTGGCTTCACAAGTAAAATGGTCGCACTTTTTTTTTATGATTGTAGAATTCAAGTGAACAATGATCTCAAATACCCACATTAAAGATGTTTCTTGCTCTTTTCTACAGCAACTTTGGCAGAAGAACAGACCCTCCTTTAGTCCCATCTTAATGACAAGACACCATAGGCATTATTTTTTTTCTTTTTCTTTTATGGGAAGAATTGATCCTTTTGTGATTCTAATTGAGGTTAGCATTTTTTAAGTTGAATCGGGGCTTGAGGCCCCTTCATCCACTGAAAGGGTTTCATAATGTAATAGCTGGAGGCTCATATATGAAATTCCTTTCGGCTTATGTCCATGTAGCCTTGTAACACTCAACATCTTCGCTGACCTCTGAAGGTCACATCAAAAGAACTGAAGCTTGGATAACCAAGGGTTGGTTGAAAAATGACTTTGAATAATTAGGTTTTTTGCAGAAGCACTTCTGAGTCCAACCTTCATATTTAGATGACCATGAGCATATCTTTATACGTTGCTTATAGTGTTAAATTACCAGGAATCTCTGAACTTGGTTTGTGTTCCACTGAACTTTCAACATAAGCCAGTGATGGCTAACTTTTTCCGGACTGAGTGCCCAAAGCACATGTGTGCACACGCCAATGCCTGTGCGCGTGCCCGAACCCCCAAAATTCAATGCGTGCACATCACCTGTGCATGTGCCCTACCCCTGCCTATGTGCATGCATCCTCCCGCACACGCCCCACTCCCGTGCATGTGCATGCATCCCCCCGCATGCGCCACGCTCCCTGTGCATGCACACTGCCCCCCCACATGCCCCACCCCTCGCGCATGCACGGCAGAGACCCAAAGACCAGTTGGCCAGGGGGAGGCCCGCGCCCATGCACAGCAGAGCTGAACTGGGGCAATGGCTTGCATACCATCAGAGAGGGCTCTGCGTGCCACCTCTGGCACACACGCCATAGGTTCGCCATCACAGACATAAACAGTCAGTTCATCTTGATAATAGGGTTTAGATATTACACAGGCCCCAAATCTTATTTATGATGCTGGTGTCACTTTTTTTACATACAGGATATCAACAACAATCTCTCTCAGCTTGGTCTGAATTGTGGCTAGTAAGAGTGTGACTTGTTCAGTGGTTCTTCCTCACAAGGTAAAGAATTGTAACCCTAGAGAAAAACATCCCACAATATTTAGTTCAGGTAACAACTCAAATCATATATATTTCCAGACATTTGCTGGATAAAGTAATTCCAGGACTAAGTCATTAGGATTCAAACTGCTTTTAAGAAAAATAAATACTGAATTTTTAAACTTTTTTCCCCCCTGTGTATATTTTAATCTTTTGTGTGTGTGCTTTTTCTCTCTGGAGAAAAAAGCGGTATATAAGGATATAACAATCGTATATGGCAGGGGTCTCCAACCTTGCAACTTTAAGACTTGTGGACTTCAACTCCCAGAATTCCTCAGCCAACAAAGCTGGGAGTTGAAGTCCACAAATCTTAAAGTTGACAAGGTTGGAGACCCCTGGTATATGGCACACATACACACACATATATATCTTTTTTTATAAAATAAGGAAACATTAATGGAACCCACTCTATTTAAAATGAACATATTATGCCAACAAACGAGTTCACATACCTCTGATTTGAGGAGTAAAGGTTAAAAAAAAGACCTGTACAGTCTAAAGGTAAAAGTAAAGGTAAAGGTTAAGGTACCCCTCGCACATATGTGCTAGTCGTTGCCGACTATAGGGGGCAGTGCTCATCTCCGTTTCAAAGCCGAAGAGCCAGCGCTGTCTGAAGACGTCTCCGTGGTCATGTGGCCGACATGACAACGCCAAAGGCACACGGAACACTGTTACCTTCCCACCCAAGGTGGTCCCTATTTTTTCTACTTGCATTTTTACATGCTTTCGAAACTGCTAGGTTGGCAGAAGCTGGGACAAGTAACGGGAGCTCACCCTGTTACACGGCAGCACTAGAGATTTGAATCGCTGAGCTGCGGACCTTCGAACGACAAGCTCAATGTCCTAGCCCCTGAGCCACCGCGTCCCTCCAACCATAATATGCTGTAATTTTGGAAGACAAAATTGATATGTATCTGTTTAAGTCTAAGGCCCCTTCAAATCAAAACAGATACATATCAATTTTGTCTTCCAAAATTACAGCATATTTTTGATAAACTAGTTTTCTAAACAGAGGTAAATCCCATAGTTTGAGGCTTGATAAAGGAGTGAACAGTCTTCTCATTTCCAGGAGCTGATCAAGAGAAAAGGGCTTTTCCCAAATATTCCCTCATCCAAGATAGAGCGCCTACAGGAGTAAAGTCATTCTGGAGTCTCCTGCTATTTTAGGAGATGTCCTTTCATAAAATGAGAAGAAATAAATAACTTAACAAAACATGTAAAAACCAAACAAGCTGCCTACAGTCATGCAAAACAGAGTTAACAACAAACAACTCTTGACTCAAGAGTTTAATATCCAATGTGTGTGTGTGTGTGTGTGTGTGTGTGTGTGTGTGTGTGTCCCTCTCTCTTTCTCTCTCTCCCTCTCTCTCTCTTTCTCTCTCTTGGTTTCATAAATATTTTCTCAACTATGGCTCTAGGGGAATTACAGGTAGTCTTTACTCTAATAATAAGTGGCAAGCTGCTTAAAAGATGGAACGTAGGAAAATCCTAACTCTGCAGTGGCAAGATTCAACTATTTCATCCAGAGCAGGGGTGTCAAACTCAAGTCCTGTTGGCCGGATCTGGCCTGCAGGGTGCTTAGCCCTGTGATGGTCTCCTGCAACCCTCTGCATGGCCTCCCCAACCTCCATTTTCACTGGCAGAGGGCTGCAGGAGGCTGTCATGGCTGAAAACGGAGCCTTGATGAGTGATGTCGAGCTGGCCACGTCCAACGTGGCAATGCCGACCCTGGCCGTGCTCCCTGGTCATGCCCCCCCCTCAGCCCTCCGAGGTCAAACACAACCCTGATGTGGCCCTCAATGAAATCAAGTTTTAACACCCCTGTTCTAGATTCATGATTCTTGCTCAAAAAGCAGGTGGCAGGGTACTAGGAGGGCCTTTGCAAAACTTTGACTGTACATAAATCATGCCCATTCCTGAAGCGTGTGCATGCATGGGAACTAGGTTGCGTACACGAAACCATTCCACCTCCCCCGCTGCACCGCCACTGCTGCTCCCAGTCCATAGAGAGAAAGGTTGGGGATCGCTGCTTTAATGCACTCTACTACATACTCTCCTTGAAGAGTACGCCAAAGCTTCAATTGCTGCTGACTGTAGGGGTATATACAGTTATGTGAATACCTAGCTATGTGTGCTTTACATATCTGCTCTCAAGAACTGCCCTGGTTTCCAACTTGCTTCCAGATCCTATTCAAGATGCTGGTGGTAATGTATGACATGGGCCCAGGTTATTTGAGGGACTGCCTCTCCCCAGTGACAGCTTCCTATCCTATCAGGTTCAGCAGCATCTTGCGGGTTCCACCCACTAGATGGGTGGATGAACCAGGAGCAAAGTTACCTGATGAACCAGGAGCAAGGCCTTTTCTGCTGCTTCACCAGCTCTATCGGTCATCATTCCCCCCAAGATCAGGCTGGCCCCAACCTTGATGGCATTCTGGAAAGTCCTGAAGACCATGCTTTACCATCTCATCTGAGGACCACAGAATGGTGTGAAGGACATAGAACAGGCCTGTCAAACTGGCAGCCCGTGGGCCGGATGCGTCACACGCAGGCCATGCCTACCCCAGCTCTACAAAGACAAAAAAACATCACGATACATCACATGATGTGATTGAGTTTGAAACCCGTGACGTAGAATGACTGTGCTCTCCTGATGATTGAACTATATTGTTTTGGGTTTACATTTTTTAGTATTTATATTACATGGTTGCTTTATTTTTCGTTGGTTTGTTTTTTGATGCTGTGAGCCATCCAATATCACAAATGTGAGATGGGCGGCTATATAAATTGAATAAATTTCATAATGTTATGTATGGCTCTAATGCTCAAAAGGCTGCTCATCTCAAACATAAACAATGCCTTTTATCCAAGTATGCAGAAAAGCAGGGTCTCATCTGGATTTTTTAAAAAAAAGCTCAGGGGATTATCGAGACAACTGCTGATAAAGTAATGCAGACATGTGACATTTCAATTATGTAATGACCGGTTCTTTGATTTTTAATTTCTGAGCAATTTGTTTAAATAAGTCTGTGGCAAGGAAGGCTTCAAAATACATTCACAAAGTCCTACTTAAATAGCATATTTAATATAGAGAAAATAATAGTTATTAGGTTGGTCAATATTATAGTGAGCCAACGCTTTTTAAAACAATGATTGAATGCAAAGAAGCAAGTTTTGTGTGTGTGTGTGTGTGTGTGTGTGTGTGTGTGTGTGTGTGTGTGTGTAAGAGGTTTTGAAAAAAAATAAGTAGGCACCATCACTATATATTTGAAAGGTAGATATCTAAACCAAATTTAGAAGCATAATTTTACTATATTGGAGATAAACCAATAACTTCTCAACGTTGTAAACAATCCTTTTAAAGCAACCATATTTCATCTAATTATTGTTTAACAATGTGCCATTATTGGGTAATACAGAAAAGTAATGGTGATTCTGATGTATAGTATCTTTATTAAAAACCCCTGGATTGGATTCAACCCCCTGCTTGGCACAATCCCCTGCTCAAGCAGGAGATCCTATACCATTTCAGTCAAACAGCTAGTCTCTTCATAAAAGCCTCCAGCGATGAAACACCCACAACTTCTGAAGGGAAGCTGTTCCACTGGTTAATTGTTTTTACTGTTAGGAAGTTTCTCCTTAGTTCTAGGTTGCTTCTCTCCTTGATTAATTTCCATCCATTGTGTCTTGACTTGCCTTCTGGTGTTTAAGAAAATAGGTTGACTCAGGGGTGCTATTCAGTAGGTTCTGACAGATTCTGGAGAATCGGTAGCGGAAATTTTGAGTAGTTCAGAGAAGTGGCAAATACAACCTCTGGCTGGCCCCAGAGTAGGGTGGGAATGGAGATTTTGCAATGTCCTTCCCCTAGGAGTGGGGAGGGAATGGGGATTTTGTAGTATCCGTTCCCTGGACTGGGGTGGGAATGGAGATTTTGTAGTATCCTTCCCCTGCCACACCAACCAAGCCACACCATTCCCACCAAGCCACACCTACAAAACTGGTACTAAAAAAAAATTGAATTCCATCACTGGGTTGACTCTTTCTTCTTTCTGGCAGCCCCTCAAATATTGGAATGCTGCTATTATGTTACACCTAGTCCTTCTTTTCTCTAGACTAGCCATATCCAATACCTCCAACTGATCTTCACGTTTTAATTTCCAGGCTCTTAATCATTGTAGTTGCTCTTCTCTGCACTCTTTCCAAAATCTCAACATCTTTTTTATAATATGGTGACCAAAACTAGATGCAGTATTCCAGATGTGGTCTTACTAAGATTTTATATACCATTAGTAATACTTCACATGATCTTGACTCTATCCGTTTATTTATGCAAGCAAGGATTGCATTAGCTTTTTTTTTAGCTGCTGGCTCATATTTAACTGATTATTCACTAGAACTCCAAGATCTCTCTCACAGTTACTGCTATTGAGCCAGCTTTCACCTAATCTATACTTGTACATTTGGTTTTTCCTGCCTAAGTATAAAACCTTACTTTTTTCTACATTAACTTTTATTTTGTTGGATAAATGTTCAAGTCTGTCAAGATCTATTTTAATCCTGAGCCTATCATTTGGGCTATTGGCTATTCCTGCCATCTTAGTGCCATCTGGTAGTGATGCTGTCCATCTCATATTGTTTTTTAGCTTACCAAGAAGTAGGTTGTGTTCTTTGTTGAATGTCTTAGTGAATCCAAATATACTAGCGCCTTGTCCACAGCATTTCACTGGTCCATTAATTTAATCAGTTTGTCAAAGAATAAAATAAGATTTGTTTGGCATGATCTGTTTTCAATAAACTCATATTGGCTTCTGGTTAAAACTTTGCTTGCTCCTAGATGGTCACAGATTTGTTGCTTGGTATCTTTTCCAGGATCTTCCCAGATATTTTTGTCAGGCTGATTGGTCTGTAGTTTCCTGGATCTGTTTCCCTTTTCTGGAGATGGGAACCACATCAGCTCTTTTCCAGTCCTTAGATAGTTCCCCAGTACTCTAGCATCTTTGAAAGATACGGTTCAATTGTTCTGAGATAACATCTGCCAGCTCCTTCACAACTCTAGGATATAATATGTTGAGTCATGGTGATTTGAACTCATCTAGATCAGACAAGTGTTCTCTTACCATTTTCTTGTTTACGATATTCTTGTTGAAATGAGGGGTTCTTGGTGTTCTCTGAGCCTGGTTGTTCTCTTGCAGATGTTTCATTACCCAAAGGAGGTAACATCATCAGTGCTAGTTTGGGTAATGAAACATCTGCAAGAAAACAACCAAGCTCAGGGACCACCAAGACTCCTAAAATCCACACTGTTTGCCTGTGGACATTTGTATTACCAATTACGTGCCTGCTCTAGATTCACAACCCTCTTGCGAAGTTTCACAATGTTGTGAAATTACTAGGAATATCAGCAACTTCAGTTGTCAGCCAGGAGTTTGGATCTAAGCCATAGCTGTCACATTCCTTAAATAGAAAGAAGAAAAAGTAATAAAAATGTAAAATTTAAAGCATTGAGAAATGTTGTTAGCACAAATATCATTTGTTGGTAGTCTCCATTTATCTCTCAATGTTTTTCATTTTGGTATATGTTACATTGGTATCAGTTGCATAAAGCCACAATTATCCTGTCAAAACATGTCGAAACAGCACATTCAGCATTTTCATAGATACTTTACATATTTGTTAGCATTCTATAGGCTATAATATCAAATTGAATCAAGTAAGCCAAAAACTCTAATTTTTATAATCTGATATAGCAAGTCTAGCTGCCCTGACAGAAGAAAAGCTACTGAAGGCAATCACTGATTTTTTCCTTCCTGGAGTAGCAAATTTACTTTAGAATCAGTCTAAAGTACAATTGCTTATATTAAATATCAACAAACCACAACATGCACATGTCCTTATTGCTGAAAAATATTTGGGAACAGACTCAAAGATAGTGCATTATTATTTATCAATGATACACTTTTTATTAAACTATGCAGATGGAGTCATTTATAAATTCTTTATTAAATCTAATCTGAACTGAATACTTGGAAATCAAAACTAAAGTGTTCTGAATAAAGTAAGAATAAAGACAATGCCCTTCAAAGAATCGACAATTTGCTTCCGATATTTTCTTCCAATTTTATATTAACATTTAAAATTATTTCAGTAAAATAAAATATTAGCCTTTATTGACTAAAATTAAGAGAACTATTGTCTCTGGTCGATTAAATTTTTATTGAAGAATATTGATGCTTAAATTTATAAGAGGAAGAGAATCAGGCAACCATTATTATTAGATATAATTGTCATCTTCTTTAGACCAGTGGTCACCAACCAGTGGTCCGTTGACCACTGGTGGTCCGCGAGAAAATTTTGGTGGTCCGCAGAAAAAATATTTGCATTTTTTATATTGCACTAAACGCTATTTATCTTTTTAAAAAATTCATATTAGTGGTCCTCAGGATTTAAAATTATGAATTTAGTGGTCCCTATGGTCTGAAAGGTTGGTGACCCCTGCTCTAGACTATAGTAATGTCTTACTATTTCTAATTGCAGCAAAATAGGTTACATGACTTAGTGCTCCTTGCAATGTTTAATTCATATCTCCACAACTTGTAATCCACTAACCATTTAAGTTGGGCTTTTGGAAGACTCACTAGATCATCTGAAAATTCATCTGAGCAAGTGGGGGGAAAAAGAGCAAAAATAAGATGTATAGAAGCATGGAGAAACAGAATAACATTATAAAGACCATCAAACAATAACTCTTTCATCAGAAGGGCCAGATCAAAACAAATAATTCTTCATTTACTGGAAGGTTAATTAATAGATGACATATTTCCTGGCTGGTCATAAACTGTGCAGACCTGATATCTTACACCAGTATCAATCACAGATTAAGCCACACATCCTCCAGGCAAGTAAATACATTTGTTAATCTGATTACAGCTAGGCAATATATATTCTGCCCATGGCAGATTCCATTTTGTTATTAAAGACAATATTTTCTGTCTTAATAAATAGATGGTACAAAATCTTATGACATTTTAAAGACTAATGCATTCATTTTGGTGTCGGAATAGAATAGAATAAATGAGGTGGAAGGGATCTTAAAAATCTTCTAGTCCAGCCCGCTGTCCAAACAGGAGAACCTATACAATTTCAGATAAGAGACTGCCTAGAGCAGTGGTTCTCAACCTTTATAGTGCTGCGACCCCTTTAATACAATTCCCCACGATGTGGCGACCCCAACCATAAAATTATTTTTTTTTAAGCAGCGATCTCAGCGCGCCTCAGCGGCCGCAGAAGGGGAAAAAAGAAGGGGGCAAACTGTTTTTTTTAATTTATCACGCCTGAAGCCGTATTGGCTAGCGAACTGAACTGCTTGCGATTGCCTTGAGGACGAAGGCATTAAAGCGGAGACTCCTCCCCTATTAAGTTTATCGCGCCTGAAGCCAGATTAGGCTAGCGATTGGGAGTGATTGCAGCTGGCTTGAGATGGAAACATCAGAGCAAAGATTTCTCTCTTTTTTAATTCATCGCGCCTGAAGCCGAATTTGCGATTCTTTGACTCGCAAGTATACTTCCCATATTTCCGATGGTCTTAGGCGACCCCTGGCAAATCGTCATTCGACCCCCAATGGGGTCGCGACCCACAGGTTGAGAACCGCTGGCCTAGAGTCTAGAAACTTCTTAAAAACATCCAGTGATGGAATGCCCACGATTTCTGGAGGCAAGCTATTGCACTGGTTAATTGTTCTCACTGTTAGGAAGTTTCTCCTTAATTCCAGGTTGCATCTCTCTGTGATTAGTTTCCATCCATTGTTTCTTGTCCTGCCCTCTGGTACTTTGGAGAATAATTTGACCTCCTCTTCTTTGTGGCAGCTCCTCAACTTTGGTTTCTATGGACTAGTTCAATTCACTAAATCCAGTCAGCCCACATACTGTATATAACATGTTAGTTTTTCAGATACTACAATCTCCTTGTTGATTAATTTTACTTGAAGCAAGATGGCCCATGCTGGTTTTCCAGCTATTGCAAATAGCATGAAACTGTGGAGTTTTTGGGATTTTCTGAGTTTGGTTGAGATGCACCAAGAACTCCATACTTCAACCCTAAGCTATGTGTATTCTTTTCCACGGGAACTTCCCTACAAAAGTGCAAATCTCAGCAATAAAAAGTATTAAGAGTTAAAAAGTACAGTCCAGCATCTTGTAATTTGAATACAGTGGCAACACAAACTGTGCTGCACTGCATTAAATTATGAAAAGTAGAATCTACAGCTGTAGCTATATCACACAATAGGAGCATCAAGGGAGATTTTTATAAACCCTGTAACTCCAGCCTACCTATTCAACTGGCAGAAGTGATTAGTTAAATACCCATCTTTCTGAGTACCCATCTTTCTTGCAAGAAGATGAAGAACCTCGGATCCTGTACTCCCCTCCACATTCTTATTAGCCTAATGTGAACACTCAACTATCAATTAACAGATAAATGCCCTATAGCTCTAGTGGCAAATTGGCCAGTTGCAAATTGGCTTCTAATGAATGTGATCCAAAGAACAGTGAAGTGTAGCAACATACCTGTATTACTTCAGTACTCTTCTAGGGTACTAGATTATTAGTGTCCATGTGTGCAACTTGTAGTTCATTTGCGTATAGAATATAGAATTCACCCTAAAGAATTTTACATATACCCTAAACTCTATAGAATACAGAATTCGTGTTACAAAAATACCACAGGGTGATTTTGTTTGTTTAAAAGCTATTTTTTGCTGTACACAGTCTCATTGTTTGCCTTCTGTGATGTGTCATCCTTCCATGATTCCAAATCGACATAGAAGGGAATGCTGGAATCTGTACCCCAACTCATTTAGAGCAGCGGTCCCCAGCCTTAGAGGCCAGGCTGAGAGAGAGGGGGGAACTGGGCCGTGTGAGTGGCAGGCCAGCGTGCATCCATGCAGCTCAACTCGTGCGAGCAGGGAATTGGTGTGTGAATGCATGAGTGCACACACACGCACACTCCAGCCAGCCACTCACGTAGCTCAATTCTGAATAGGGCATGGGCTAGTAGTAGGCTGTGGCCCAGCGGTTGGGGACCCCTGATTTAAAGGGTCTCAGAATGGGAAACACTGGTCTAAATAATTCATTGGCAGTAGCTTGCAGCTGTATATAATGCACTCTAAATAAAGCAAACTCGCAAAGCATCTTTAAATTAATGTATTTTCAGTACACTTGGTTTGAGATTCAGTAAGGCACAATAAATGCATACGGTGAACTGATGACAGTAGAATCAGAATGGAACTTTTTACATATTTCGGTTGGCAAAATATACAAACAGAAATGCTACTGAAAGGAAATACTTGTGAAGCATTGCACAAAATAATATCACCTTCTCTCACCTTGATTTACAGATAAGATACCACTACATTTTTTTCACATTTTTCTTCTACTGGGATTTATCCTCAGGAAGTATCCATGCAACCAGCAGCAGTGAACTACTGTTCACACCAGTGCTTTGTCTCTGGTAGCATTTTGCTGCCTACATTAAAATTATTAAAATTTATAAAATTTAAATTGCCAGCTATAATATAGTTTGTGGTACTGACTGTTGTGTCTGTGGGCCCCGAGCTGGGCTTCCTGGCAGAGAGTGACTCGGAGAGTGAGGGGGAAGAGCCGACAGGGCTTCCCTCTGCAGAATCTTCCTCTCTGGCTCCGCTCCAGATTCCAGAGGCAGGCCAGGTGGAGGAGGAGGAGCTGACACGGCCTCTTTCCCCTGACCCCTCCTTCCCTCTGGCAATGCCCCAAGAGCCAGCTGAGGAGGATCAATTGTGGCTAGATGCAAGGCAGTAACGCCGAGTGAAGCGTGCGCAGCAAAAGAAAGGAAGGGGCCGGCCCAGGGAGTGCTGAGTCACAGAGCCACACACCACAGGGTATAAAAGTGGGTGGAGCTGCCTTTGGGCTCCGTGACGGACAAAAACTGACTTTTGGAAACTTTGGCTGCTTTATTGCGAGACTCAGGAATTGGCTTTTCAGACTTCTGTTTACTTCTGAACTGTGGGTTGCTCCAGCAACAGATCGCAGTAGCATTGAAGAGATAAGGAGGACTTGGCAGGCAATCGCAGGTTCGTTGCCAGAGCTGATATCTGTAGCAAGAATAAACTGCTGGCAAATACAGTCAGCTCGTGTGTCTTCTCGGGGGTGGGGCAGAACACTGACATTATTTCCCAATTAAATGTAAAATATGATTTGTAAAACATTGCAGTGAAGGATGTAACTCTTTTCTTGTAATAACCAAGTTCAAAAGTTCTAATTTAAGCATAACTGCCCATGGAGTTAAGGATTTACATGTTTTAAGGTATCATGATCTTGTTCTTTCCCAACTTGTTTTTAATGTGCAAAACTAGAAAACTACATTTCCCCCACCTGAGAAAGGTGTCCTAAAACTATAAGAGGTGTCCAGCACCAGGGGTTTCAATGTGTCAAGGGTTGCACAACAGTGAATAAAAATATGTATGCCATATTTGATCTCTAAATGAAATACGTCTCACTGGCTATCAATGCACAGTAGAGCGAGGGGGTCAAAAACAGAGGACAGATATTATGTGGGTCTGGGAAGTAGTGTTTGGTGTTAAAACCCCACAATTTCTTCTGCTTCTCCTTTAAAGACTGAGCTTCTGGAATACAGCAGATTTGGCTTTAAGGATTCTCACACAGGAAGCTGATCCTGGTGAAAGTTTGTACTGATTGAAAAACAGAAATTAATTGCACAACTACACAAATATGTTTCTCTACCTCTGGATAACAAAGCTACACTACATATAAAGGACATAAGTACAAATCAGACCCTGGATGATGTAACAGCAGCACATTCAGGAATTTTACAGTGCAATGTCTCTCTGCTATGGCATTATTAGAGGAAATGAGGAAGTTGTGAATTCCTGAGCAAATTTATCCATCGTAGAACTGGGCTGCAGATATTGTGGAGCAAGCTTCTTGTTTGCTAAATCCACAAAATTAGGCACTTTCAGAAATACAATTCTTAAAAAATTCTGAACAATATTGTATGTAAATATAAGGAGTAAGGACTATTTAAAAATATTTTTTCTTCTTCTGTATGACAATTAATATTCCAGTGCAAAAACACCTTTGAATGAATTGGAAGATTCACCTGTCTTTTGATAAGGTTACATTCTGTTAAAAGAACAAGAAAAGAAAACCTGCCCCTCCCAATGATTGCATAAGATCATAGCGCAGTCTCAAAAATTATTAGTCCTTGAGATTCAGATATAGATGAACTGGTGACTGCTTGATCACTTGGAGTAACTTCAGGATAATTCTTCTTAAAATAAACCTAAGAAGGAAGATATTGTATGTTAGATTTATATGGTAGCTTATTCTGAAGCCTGTCACTTAAGGATATATATCAAAGGTAAAAAATACACATTTTAAATCCTTTTATTTCTTTTTTTTTTAAAAAAGTAATAAACCTGCCTTCATTTTCAGCAAAGCATACATATTTCAACATATAGGGTCGTTATCCCACTAAAAGTGCTAATAATTCTGATCAACAGATAACTATCATTTGACATTAAACTGATAAATAAAATCCTTTTACTGGCTCAGAAATGGAGATAAAAACAGGGTGACAAAGCTGCTTCGAAATCTAGTGTCTGCGCAAGGGCTTTCTATTTTCCCACATAAAAATAAGCACAATAGATTTGGATGTGAATATCAAGGTTGTAATCCCTGCATTTTACAAACTATGATTGACAAGCATTGAAAGTTCAGGATAGATGTATGAAATATCCCAGCATTTAATTTGCAATGTGGCAGAGTCACAGAGCTTTATAGAAATGTGATCTGAGGGAAAGGGTGCCACAATAATGAAAGGGAAAGGGAAAACAGGAACAATGGCTCGAGCAAGCAACTTCTCTAAAATGTAAGATGATACCAAATAATAGAATAGTTCTTGGCTGAGCTTTTGAGTTCTTGAATTCTACCAATTTCGAGCTGAACTGCCAGAGATACAGGTTTCCTGATAAATGTATAATCAGAACATAAAGGAAATGAAATCCTGTCAAGTTTCACTGTTCCACAATCATCAGTTTTCAGTAGTTGTATCATATCTCTGCTCCCTGACAGATGTGGGTAACAAAATGAAATAATGTCAAGACTTGCGTGCTCTTATCGGAAAATGTGTTTGGGTGAAAAGGGGCTTCAAAATGTATTTTTTTTTCCCAGAAAGGAGAATGTCAAAAAGTTTTATTTAAAACACACAAAATGCACTATCTTCCACAGAGCCGACATATGTCATGAGTTAGGCCTAATATTTATGCTTTCTGGAAAACAGTGCAGGGAGCCTGTTTGTTTGTAATTTATATCACTGAGTGATGCTCCAGGCAAAGTTATAAATAAATAGTTCTTCTCATATAAAGAGATGAGCCACGGTATAATAAAAATTTTACATGTATTTGACAGACATGTATGTTATGCGATTTCACTGTTCTTAGAAGTCGCCTTTCCACATCTTTATGATAAAGGCTGCATTTAAATTCAAACCAGCTTGCCGACTTTTGTTTTGGTTTTTCCAAGATCTTATGCTTGATAGAATTATGAGAAAGACAGAACTATTCTTCTCATCACTAGATTTCTATGGTGCAATAAGATTTATTGCCAAAATACCATTTCCAGAACAGTTCTTTTAGGCATAGGCCTTGTTCTACAATAATTGGCAAGTTCAATTGCAAAATCTTCTTAAAAGTCTCTGAATCCAGAACCTATTTTGATGTTCAGAGATCTTGATTAAAATTAGTTTTTCTGTATTTCTCATATATTTGATTTATGAGCAAGAGGTTCCTAACTCTTCAAAAGAAATAAGAATACTGTAAATTGATGAAGACAGTAATTAATTGAATGTGAGGAGGTTTTTTTTTTTTAAGAAGTTCTTACTGAACTTGAAATTTAAAAACTTTGCTTTACAGAATTGTTTGGAATCTAAATTTGGTGGGAGTGGAAAATTTATTTCAAATATCCAGCGCTTTGAACCAAACATCTCTTGTTCTAACCAGATATTTGTTTTTCAAATATTACTAATTTTACAGAGAGTCCAAAAGAGTTATTACAGTTGCTTTTATTTTTATTCTATTGTATTCTAACATTATTTTGTTTTCATTATACTAAAGAATCAAATAGTCTTATTTTCATTTTGTGTCTTGTGTTAGTTTGCTTCAGCTGGATTAAAGTGCCGGGAAAGGAGGGAAGCCTAGGAGAGTAGATTATAAAAGTGATTGGAAAGTGATATTAAAGGAATATTAGAATAATTCAGGGCAGCAGACAGAGTGTGGGTATATATATTCTGAGATATGCTCTTGGCAGATAGGTTGTACATTCAATATTTTGGGGTTCATATGATATCTAATTTAGAGAACCTGGTTTGGTTTTACCTGAAAGAAGTATTTTGTTCAAGTAAAATAATGTGGCTTCAAAATACCTGTTTGCCTTCTTGCTTTCTAAGCCAAATCGAGTTGTCAAATCGAGTTATCAAACTCGATTTCATTGAGGGCCACATCAGGGTTGTGTTTGACCTCAGGGGTCCAGGGGGGCGGCGTAGTCAGGATGGGCATGGGCAGCTTGACGTCACTCATGTCAGGGACGCCTGTGGCAGCCCAAGCACTCTGCCAGCGAAAATGGGCTCCTGAGCCCCGTTTTCAGCCACGATGGCCTCCTGCAGCCCTCTGCCAGTGAAAATGGAGGGGCCCCCCAGCTCCATTTTTGCTGGTGGAGGACTGCAGGAGGCTGTCGTGGCCAAAAACAGAACCTGCATACAGTCCTCCCAAGCTCCGTTTTCGCTGGCAGAGGCACCGCAGCCGGTCCTTTGCTGTTTCCAGAACGGTCCCTCAGGCCAGATCTAAGCATCCTATGGGGCAGATGCAGCACGCGGGCCTTGAGTTTCACACCCCTGTTCTAAGCAATCATCATCACCACTTCCACCCCTGCACTTTCCTTTTTTTTTTTTCAGGAGTAGAGCTGATGATTGCCTATCCCTTTTATCTGATTTTTTTACCATGATGTCCATCATTCTCTTAAAATCATATGCCCCAATGAGTGGAGAGTCATCAAGTTTATTTAGAACCAGTTTGGTATAGAGATTAAGGCATCAAGCTAGAAAGCAGGAAACTCTGAATTCTAGTACTGCCTTGGGCATGAAATCAGCCAAGTGACCTTGGACCAATCACTTTCTCTGAACCTTAGGAAGGAGACAATGGCAAACTATTTCTAAGGAACGTTGGCAAGAAAACTATAAGGCAGTTTTGTCTAGGCAGTCTCCAAGAATCAGACACAATTGAACAGAAGAAAAAAAATGTTACACCTAAATAGGTAGGTCTCATTCATGGCACAAATACAGTAGTATCAGAGTAGTAAGAAATTACTAAAACTAAAATTACACACATATATTATTGAATAGTTACAACCAATAAGAATTTTTCCTCTAGTTTTCTTTGTCCATGCATAAAACTGCAAATTTATTCATCAAATTTGATTCCATTCATCAAATTGCCCTCCGCTCGTGTACAAAACTGCAGCTTTATTTATCAAAAACAAGGGAACTTGGTGGAGCTTCACTATAATCCTGGATTTACCGAGAGGGAAAAGTAAATGAGTCCAGCACCACAACCATGTATCATCTTCTACACAAGTACAAAAACAATCCCAATCATAGCTGTTTTCTGCGAATGGGAGCATATGATTTTCCACTCTAGGTATCTTATTATTCCAAATCCCAGTAATAAAGAATGGGGAAAAAAAGGCTTTATAATTGAAAAGCTACACAAGCTTTAACTATAGTGGAGAAGGTGGGATTTTCTGAAGCCCTGAATATGCTGCCTTGTGTGGAAAGTCCATCTTGAGACAAACGTAATTACAACATTTTGTAGAGGAAAACGGGGGTGGGGGAGGGGAAGTGAAGGAAGGGACGTGCCTTACCTGTTTGGCTGTTTCTTGGATGGAGAGAGCTTCAGCCTTACCCAGTTGTTGAACCATCTTGTAAAACAGGCTCTCTTTTTCTTGCAGCAAAATGTATGGCTCATCATATTCTTTCAGGCGTCCCAGATCTAAGACCTGATGAGTTGGCAGGAAAAAAAAAGTTGCTTAATAAAGGTGAATTTTGGCAACAGCAACAGGCGTCTTCATCCCACTGGATTTGCTCCGACTCTAGCACATATTTACCTGGGCTTGGTGGATACTTAAACTACAATTAATAGGGGAAGTTAAGGAAATAAAGATTCTCTATTTTTCAATTATATTTCTACGGTGGCTGATATGCTTTAGTTTTTGTATAAGGGTGAGGTTGCTGGAAAGGAGAGTGAAGGCCCAAATCTTCACAAATTTTGACTAGAAAGCGGAGCTTAAGGAAATGCCACCAAGGTCTTTTTGACAATACACAAAAGACTCGTACAACACAAAGAGACTGGAAACCCTGCCACTTGTTGAGGGGACTCAAGTGGCAATCACACATTAGCCTGTAATCAAATGTTCAATCTTTCTTTTTTCAGATGTACCAAATGGTTCTAACCACTCATGTTTCCCCAAAAATAAGACTGGATCTTATATTAATTTTTGCTCCAAAAGACACATTAGGGCTTATTTTCTATTTAGGTCTTATTTTGGGGAAAATACGGTACTAAATGTGTCCATCTGTCTCACGATCTTAACTCCGGCTTATTTTTTGAGTAGGGCTTATATTATGAGCACCCTGAAAAATCATGCTAGGACTTATTTTCCGGTTGGATCTTATTTTCGGGGAAACAGGGTATCAAGCATGCAACCAATGAACAAGGAAGTGTTGCATCTCAGATGTGTAGATCTTCATCAGCCACAACTTATTTGGTTAAATGCAAGAGTTGTTGAAATTATTCATAATTGTGATTCCATGGCACAGATTCTGGGCATCTTCTCTGATAACCTTCCAGCCATCTAAAACTTTGGGTACTTTGCAAGTGGCAGGCATCTACATTCATTGCAATATCCCACGGTCACATAATCACCATTTGTGTGTTCACAACTGGTTTCCAACAAGCAGAGTCAATGAAGATGCTGGCAGCCAAACCGCAACTTACGGTCACATGATGTCTCAAAGACCCACAATGACTTGCGCAATGACTGAATGGTAAGTAACATAATAAATCTGTGTGTTCAAGTGATGTTTCACTTACCGACCACGATGCTTAGCGACTGAGTTAGCAATTGCGGTTGATAAGTAAAGACTACCTATAATTGCTTCAGTCTTATTTTCCCTGCAGCTCCTTCATGGAAAGCCCTTTCACACTGAAGAGAGCTCTATTGAGAAAGATTAATTTGCTGGGATAAATGTGTAGCTTTGCCCATGTGATTTAGAAAATATGCTACACAATTTGCTTTTCCCCAAAGAAAATAAATTGCTTGCATTTTTTTTAAAAAAGGATGACTTTCTGAAGACATATAGAATTATGGTCATAAAAATTTTGTAGCACTTGACACTTCTTTTTCAACTATGTTTAAAAGAGAGAGAAAAACAGCCACTGAAAGACCAAAATGTCCATTGGAAATAACACACACACACCCCACATCCTCACAACAATACTGTAAATTCCAAACAATCCTCTGTATGCTGATCTGAAGTAACTCCCATTGTTTCACCTGGCAAGTGTGCTTAGAATCACAGTCTAATTAAGATTACTCATTTAGCTTTCCACTTTAATATTATATGACACTGCAAATATTCTTGTAATCTCAGAGCTACTATTCTCGACGCAGATTTAAATTCCTTCTCTTTATTCTGTTTTATTTACGCATACAAGAACACATTACAAATCTTAAATTCATTGCACCCTCATTGACTATGTTTAATTATAATTAAAATCACCTTTCTGAAGGCTTTAAAGATAACTGACTTTCATCTACAGGGCATGAGCACAACAATCAAGATGTCCTATAATTTCACAAGCCAATTTAGATGCCTTGAATGTGTAATTTAAAAAGCAAAGCCCTTTATTGAATAACCACTCCCTTAGAAATGAAAGGGGGGAAATCCAGCCTTTAAATATAGGCTTCATCCTTCCAAAGAGTGAAACGTTTTCACTTTGCATTAAATAGAGCATAACATACTTTGTATGAAAATAAGCCTGTGTGTGGCTGCAGTGGCCACCAGTTTCTATATACATCTTTATTAAGCGGCGCTTTTTTTAAAAAAAAAATCCTGTACAATTATTTTTTTTTGTGCGTGTTGTGCTTTCAGCAACAAAAGAGCAATGCTATTAATTGCTTAGTACGTGGCTGTGCGCAAGCCTCCAAAATTGCCATTAAACAGAAAGGAAAAATATTAAATACAGAGTAATCACGGGATCACCCAAAACCCAAAGGTCATCCCAAAACATTTTAGTGACATGGCAAAGGCCGTTTACACTGTATGAAAGATGGTGATATTAAACCACTCCCTGTATTTTTACCAAGAAAATCACCTGGATAGACAATATTAAATGATTGACAGTACAGTGCCAAATGATGGGCACCTCAAGTCAGATGTCATTCAACATGACACAGGTAATCCTCAGTTTGTTGCCAATTGCTCAAAAACTGATCAAAATTATGATGGCACGAAATGAGGGGGAGTTATGACCAGTCCTTGGAGTTCTGGCCATTAGAAGCATCTTTGCAGTTAATGACTGCAATCTGGGTGTTGAGCCCATATAGCTTAAAGTTGCTACGGTTATAGATGCAAAAGTTGGATTTTTAAAAAGCGAAATAGAAGTCGTATTGATACTTTTGAGCTTTGGGGTTATAAAAAGAGAGAGTACCACAGATAGTGGAGGAAACATGGAAATGAATTATGAAATAAAACCATCATAATCCTCAAACAAGATTCAAATGAACAAACTCAATCATATTGTGGACACTGTATACAATTATCCAGCTCCCTTGACAAATACATAATCCTAGAGAAAGTTAAAGGAAGCAGATGGACTGATGGCAAAATGGATGGACCGATTACGTCAGCAATAAATATACTGCTGACTAAAAAACTATTCTAGAAAAAGTCTATATTTGTGGTTGCTAAGGATCAATACTGACTTGATAGCATCTAATCAATCAATTAATCATCTATTTGATTTAGTTTAATTGTGGTTATGATGAACTTTGAGGGAATTAGGTATGTCTGGTCTAACAAAGAGAAGGGCCGAGGGCAGTGGTGAAATCCAATTTTTTTTTTACTACCGGTTCTGTGGGCGTGGCTTGACGGGCATAGCAGGGGAAGGAACCCCTGACCACTCCAATGAAGCCGTGGAAGTGATGTCCCGGTGTCTGGAGGCCGTGCGGGTCTGGATGGGGAGGAACGGGCTCTGACTCAATCCCTCCAAGACTGAGTGGCTGTGGATGCCGGCATCCCGGTACAGCCAGCTGGTTCCATTGCTGGCTGTTGGAGCCGAGTCACTGGCCCCTATGGAGAGGGTTCGCAACTTGGGTGTTCTCCTGGATGCTCGGCTGTTGTTAGAAGATCACATGACGGCCGTCGCCAGGGGAGCCTTTTATCAGGTACGCCTGATCCGCCAGTTGCGCCCCTTCATAGACTGGGACTCCTTGTGCACGGTCACTCATGCTCTCGTCACTTCCTGCCTGGACTACTGTAACGCTCTCTACATGGGGCTTCCCTTGAAGAGCACCCGGAGGCTCCAACTGGTCCAGAATGCGGCTGCTCGGGTGATAGAGGGAGCCACTCGTGGCTCCCATATAACACCTCTCCTGCACAGGCTGCACTGGTTGCCGGTGGTCTTCCGGGTGCAATTCAAGGTGCTGGTGACCACCTTTAAAGCGCTCCATGGCTTAGGACCGGGTTACTTACGGAACCGCCTGCTGCCACCGATAGCCTCCCATCGACCTGTGCGCTCCCACAGGGAGGATCTCCTTAGGGTGCTGTCAGCCAAACAATGTTGGCTGGCGACCCCCAGGGAGAGAGCTTTCTCTGTGGGGGCTCCTACCCTCTGGAACGACCTTCCTCAGGGGTTACGATCACTCCCCGATCTCCGGGCCTTCCGACGTGAGCTCAAGACTCTCTTGTTTCATCGCGCAGGGTTGGCCTAATTTTGTTATAGTTTTTAATTGGAATTTTATTATCATTTTAACAGTTTTAATGGGAGCCAAAATTTAATTAGATTTTTATAGTATTTTTTAATTGTATTATGGATATTGTTTTATACTTGGCTGTAAACCGCCCTGAGTCCTTCGGGAGAAGGGTGGTATAGAAATTTAATAAAATAAATAAATAAATAAATAAACAAACAAATAAATAAATAAATAAGGATATTGCAAAATCTCCATTCCCACCCCACTCTGGGGCCAGCCAGAGGTGGTATTTGCCAGTTCTCCGAACTACACAAAATTTCTGCTACCGGTTCTCCGAACTGCTCAAAATTTCCACTACCGGTTCTCCAGAACCTGTCAGAACTTTCTGGATTTCGCCCCTAGCTGAGGGTGATACTCTTCTAGTACTTGAAGGGCTGTCACAGAGAAGAATGGGCTGACCTGTTCTCCAAAGTACCTGAGGGCAGGACAAGAAGTAATGGGTGGAAGTTCATTAAAGAGAGAGTCAATCTAGAAGTAAGAAGACATTTCCTGAGAGTGAGAACAGTTAATTGGTGGAATGGCTTGCCTTCAAAAATTGTGGATGGTCTATCTCTGGAGGTTTTCAAAAAGATCCTGGACAGCCATTTGTCCAAAATGGTATACAGTCTCCTGTTTGAGCAGGAGTAAATTCCCAATTCACCATGTTAAAAATGGTATTGTTTATTTGAAATTAATTAGAATATTTAAAGAGCACTAAGGCACAATGTGCAGCAGACCAAATGTGCCATTTTTTTTCACATAGAGATGTTTTAAAAATAAAAATATGTATTTTCAGTAATATAATTTGGGCTAGCACTTTATTTTTAAGGATTAAAACATTCACAAAAACAGGTGACCACAGATGGAAAAATCAAAACAAGATGAATAGTATATGACATATTTTTCATATTTGTTCTGGCTGGCATCTTGTCAGTGAATTAAGGCTGTCAACTCTTGAAAGTAAAATTGCTTCTATTTTAGGAGCCCAGGGATTTTTAGGGTTTTAGGTAGGCAGCAACTGTCATAAAAGCTCCTCCCCCCTACTAAAATTCCTTCCCACACATTGCTAACTCTAAACTTCAAAATCTTATTTTAGGTATGGTATCTGCAAAGCAATTACCATTATTAACATTTAATGTCATAATTCATGAAGGGTAAACTGGATTTGACTTGGTGAATTACATATTTAGTTGGTGCAATTTGTCCATAAACTGTTCAACTATAGGTATTTTTTCTTCTTATCAGAAGATGTAAATTTGAAGATTACAGACAGAATCTTAGAAAGTGGCCTCACAGCTGAAGTTAAGAGGACATCTGAACATACAAATGAAAACTTAATGATGCTTAGATTGCCACAGTGGGAGAAAGGGACCCCAACTTATGTGAGCTAAATTGATGAATATTTTTCAAGGATAAACATGTGCATAGAATAATAGGATTGGAAAGGACCTTGGAGTTCTTCTAGTCCAGCCCCCTGTTTAAGAAGGGAATTTTATACCATTTTGGACAAGTGGTTGTTCAATCTCATCTTGAAACCTCCAGTGATGGAGCGCTCACAACTTTAGAAGGCAAGCTGTAGCACTGATTAATTGTTCCTACTGTATTGTCAGAAATTTCTTCTTAATTCTAGCTTGGATCTCTTTTTGTTAAGCATCCATCCATATCTTCTTGTCCTGGCCTCAGATGTTTTCAAGAAAAGATTAATCCCCTCTTCTTCGTAGCAACCCCTGAAATATTGGAAGACTGCTATCATGTCACACCTAGCTCTTCTCTTCATTAGACTAGACATACCTAGTTCCTACATCCATATATTGTACAGTTTAGCTTCCAGTCCTCTAATTATTTTTGTTGCTCTTTTGTGTAAACTTTCTATATTCTCAACATCTTTTTTATATTGTGGTGACCAGAACTGGATTCAATATACCAAAAGTGGTCTGTGCAGTATAAAATACTAACATCACTTTACATGAGTTTGATATTATCTGTCTGTTGATGTTATCTGTCTGTTGACTTTTTGGCAGCTTCAGCACACTGGTTCATACTTCAGTGGCTTCTCACTAGGACATCTAGAGCCCTCTCACTGTTACCGCTGTTGAGCCAGGCACCTCCTATTCTACACCTATGCATTTGATTTTTCTTGCCTAAGCGTGAGATCTTACTTTTCTCACCACTTAATTGTATTTTGTTGGATAAGACCTAGAGTTCAAGTCTGTCAAGATTCTTTTGGAACTTGAGTTTATCTTCTAACACGTTGGCTATTCCCCCCAACTTGGAGTCACCTGCAAATTTGATGAGTTTCCCATTTACAGCAGTATACCCTGCCTTGTTTTGAAGATCACTACACAAATCTTAACAATGAAATAACTGTGCTACAGAGTAAGGAAATCTGTCTTGAACAATGTTCAATTCCCTATAGGTTTGATCATGGTGCATAGTGTATTTTGCTTCAAAAATTTAGATTCAACAATATACCTTGCTAAAATTTGAAATAGATAGCAGCAAACATGCAAATCCTAGTAAATTATATGGATCCTAGAGAAAATTGCATAGTTCCTTCAAAGTGTTATCGACAAACACAAGCCAAACCACTCTTGGAGCTCAGTTCTGAAGAACTGCACAGCCCAAACTCAAGCAATTTGTGGTCCACCAAACCTAATTCAGCTCAGAACTACAACACATTATTTTTCCAATGCTTGTGAGATCTTCACTTCCCAACAAGAATAAAAAACAGGATTTATCATATAAAATTCCTGGCTTTTTAATTTTTTCATCATTCATAATTATGGATCAGCTTTTATTTTTTACAGCCATCCCACATAAAGTATGAACAAAATAAAATCTGCCAATATGAACCTATACCGTGATGAGACAAGAGCTGAGGAGATCATGAGATTTTTCTTCAACGTATCTACATAAACATAAAGTTCAGCAGAATTTTCTATCCTCTGAGAATGTCTGAGGTCTGCATATCTTTTGACAATAAGTTGTTGGAATGAAACAGTTAAAGAGAAGAAGGTGGGAGCAGGCAAGCAGTATGAGCAACCTATGTGAGGTCACATCACAGATGTTGAAGAAGAGCCTTCGGCAAGGGATAGGTACTTCTATTCCAACAAATGCATATATAAATTATAATCAAAAGCTTAAACATCAGCCAAGTTTCTGACATTCTTGCTTAGTCTGAGAAAAAACTTAGTTTCAGGAACTGAAGCCATGAGAATGAAGGGAACCTACACTTATAACAACTGTTGTAAAGTGGAAAAAAAATGCGGCAGAATCCAACCATTAACTATCTGTATTTAATTTTGTCATCAAATTACACCTAGATGGGAGGGCTCATCATATCTTCTGCACAACTTAATATTTTATTCTAGTAACTGCCGCAAAATGCAAAATCTGCTACATTCATCAAACTAACGAGACAGTTCCTGAGATACAAGATGACACAAAAATAATCTGAAATGATAGGAAGGCAGTAGTATTCTAGCATAGAAGCTGCACCAGAGAACATGATTTGAGTACCGGATTTCAGATAAATGAATTGGTGTGACCTTTTCCTGAAATATTGATCAGGCTATTCACCAAATATGAACAAATGAGTCTCGAGCATGAAAGTACCTCTCACATAGTTGCTACCTTGGCCCTTACTTTTGGCTTCTTGTTGCGTATAGTAACAGAGCTTAATCAAAACTTAAAACAGTACCATTATTATCATTAGAAGCAAGGCTGAGGTATGCAGATAGTGATTCTCCTCCATTCCCCTTATGTATGAAATGAAATTTCTCTTACAGTTATTATTGTTCATTTGTCAAGAATTATGAACTCAATGAGTGTGAAAAAAATCTTCCATCTTGAACTTATAGAAGGTCCTTGTTCTGCCAAGAAGTTTAAATGGCCCAGTTGACCAAACACATCTATAATTTTATAGATAATGTTTACAGAGATAAAGGCTCAGAGCAATGTTTCTCCTTCCCAGTTCAGGATATGACAATATTCAAGAAATTCTAAACTCCTTTGACAGCATAAGTGGTTAAGCAGTTAAGACCAATTCTTATGACAGAGGTAGTTGGTACAACTGGATAGTCACAAGCTAAGCTATACCCTGGGGGAGGTTTTTCTATAAATCATGGGCAATTTCTTGCTGCATTGACAAAAAAAGTAAATATTTCTTCTCAGAGGACTATTTTTTTTACCCCAGCAAAGTTTAATATACCTATTGTAGACCAATAAACTTCCCTATGTCTTTCTAGCTACATAAAAAAACTGAATTTTTGAAAGGTGTAATTTTCTTAGGTAGTCTTTGTAAGAAACTGGTGGGATCTCTGGTGTATTACTGTGTGGATGTGATAAATTATGAAATGGAATGAAGAAAATTACATGTTTTTGTCTATTTTGTGCCAATGAGCTGTTACTCATCAGAAAACATAAGGCTGGTTTTCTTTAAAACGCCTGTTATTCATAAATGCACAATTGATGAAAGTAATGTAGAGCCTTAATTTCAAACAATCTGAAGTCATCTATGCAAATAGATCTTTGGAATGCTCACATAAAACACAGGAGTCTGGGTTATACTAGAGTTTTGTGTGTATTATTTTATACTAGCTGGACGCCCGTGCTTCGCTACAAAACTATGGGCTCGGGCTTTATAAATTGACACTTGCAGCCTGAAACTTAATATAGAATGTGTAACTCCGTAGCATCAGAGTATGTTAATATAATGCAACTGGCAGTTGGAACAGTGGGGAAGGGGGAGTAGAATGTCCTAGCCCACTGCATCCATCAGTATTCATCTGGCTAGCATCCTGTCAGTATGTGAGAGAGTTGAGGGGTGTTTGGAAACTCAAACAGTATTTGCTGTGTGAGCAAGAAGGAGACAGGAAGGAGGCTGAGCGTGGCTTAGCTCAATTGTTCTGTAGTAAAGCTGCTTGCTGTGAAAACTGAAAGTGAAACTCCTCTACTTGTGTTTTGCATTTGGAACAGATTTCTTTTCAGGTGGGGAGGGGGAGTACAACACCTTAGCATCAGAGCATATTAATAATAATATAGGAAATACTAATGCTCTGCTGGTCATTTCAAAAAATCCTTTCTTAGTGAGCACCTAGAAGCCAAGAGGAACATACATGGCAAATTTCAAGTTTGTAGGCTTTACAATTCTAGAGATTTCGTGATTAATGCGTGAGTGGTTTTCGCTTTTATATAGAGAGATTCAATCTTCTATAAGTACATCTTTAATTTCATTTTTCTACATACTTCCAAACTGTTGGTACCTTGAAATATATTTAAGAGTAGTATTTTTTAATGCAATTCTTTGATTGGAATTGGATCTGCTCACCCTTGGGATGATCTATGATTGTCAGAATAGCTTTTTATCTTAGACTGAAGTCATCTCCACGCTAGCCTCACAGGATACAAAAGAAACTGCTTGGAAGAATAACAATAATCTGAACCAGATTATCAGCCTGTGGACTTTCGACCCAATTTCTAATATCTCTTAAGATATCAGAATATCTGTTTGGTTAGTATAGGTACTCCTACATAAAGGATGCTAAGGCCTTAGAGTTAGCTTTTTTTAAAAAAATATGTATGCATATACTTTGCCTTCAATTTAAAACAAAATGCCTTTCCTATTTTAAAATTCCATTGAAATTTGTTTACTATTAGCAACTGCTATAGGGACTAAAGCAAGATTGCGATTTACCTCAGTGATTGCTACAACTGCTGCAATCCTAGAGGTTTCTTTATGTTAGGTAAAATGTTCAGGAAGAAATTCTCTGCTGAGATAATCAACAAAACCCAACACAGATTTACCACACAAATTCTTTTCTTCTAGCCAGGAGATGTTATCAAAACTGGGTAACTCCTGGGTACACACTTCACAATATCTGTAAACCACTTCTAAGACTTCTAATTCACGTTCTGTACTTATTTATAGATTTCCTTCAAATTTTATAATGTGGTTAAACTCCAGAATGTTCCTCCTTAAATAAATAATGAAATGTGATAGAATAAACAGGGCGGGTTTTTTTTTGTCATAGCATAAAGGTAACAGGCCTAAAACAACGTCAGTACTGATTGAGCAACCTATCAGCACAGCAAATAAATAATAATGATCCTTGATATGACCACCAAGCTAAAACTGTGAGGAAATCAAAGATCATCCAACCCACCAAGGCATTCCAAAAACTTGATACAAAAAGACATGGTTCAACTTGGCATCTAAAACTATAATGAAATCTAGTTCGCTTCAGCGAAATACATTCCGAAGTGTAGGCATTTCCCCACAAGGCACCTTGCTCAGAAACAGGAAGTCAAATTTGCTATGTGTGCAAATGCGTCTAAACCTCTGGGTAAATGAAGAAAATTCAGATCAGAAGAGACACTCCCCAAGTATTTAACAGATATTTAAAAGAAACTGAAACCATGAGACTAGAGATCAGATTGCCAGTTCAACCGGACCAGAACTGGAACAAAACAGCTGCTATGAATGTGTAACTGGACAGTCCAACTGGACAGCTGATTTCCATCTACCCTAGTCTATGAAAAGATAAATATCTTATTGGCCCCGTTTGCACTGATGACTTTAATTCCATAATGTTTGCTATCACTCAGATCAGCCATGTGACCAAAACCTAAACAAGTAACGAATCTTGTCTGAAGGTATCCCGTTCTTTTACCCAGCTGTCTATAAGCCACTGTGGGTAATCAGATACTCCAATATCTGATTACCCACCCTCCTCTGAAAAAAGTTTCTTTTCCTCTTGCACAACTGGGCATTAGAAGGAAATCCTTATATGTACAGTATGTACCTTTGATTCTGGGCTTTGCAGATTGCAATATGGAGCCAGGGGAGGGAGCATTGCTAATAACATAAATGTACAACAACATAAAGATAAGGGGTCTGGAGACTAAATCATATGATGAATGGTTGAGAGAGGTAGTATGTCCAACCTAGCGAAGAGAAGAATTAGGGGTGACATGATAACTGACTTCAAGTATTTGACAGGCTGTCACAGAGAAAAGGGGATTGATTTATTCTCCAAAACACCAGAGGGCAGGACCAGAAGTAATGTTGTTAAAGACAGAAGTAAGGGAGAAACTTCCTGACTGAGAAAACAATCAATGGAATAGCTTGCCTCTTGGAGTTGGGGGTGTTCCATAGCTGGAAGTTTTCAAAAATAGACTGGACAACCATTTGACCAGGATAGTATAAGATCTCCTGCCTTGAGCAGGGGGTTGGACTAGAAGACCTCCAAGGTTCCAGCCGTATGATTCTATGTACTAGCATGGAAACAACAAATAGCGATGGCATCTTGTTGAACAGCCTTGAGCAAAAGTAAAATCACTGCTTATATAACCTTGACTTAGTATATTACAAAGACATGGCATTGCAATGTTGTTGATAAGTGCATGTGGATGACCTTTTTATTTTTCCCTTCCTTGTAGGTTGGCGGGTTAGCCTGAGGCTGCACTCCCTAATTAATTTATAGATATTTAAATTGCAAATAGCATGCAAAAATCATTCAGGCAGGGAAAAATGTGTAATGGACCCTTTTAAAAAAATTGATGTCCACCACAATCTGAAGAGCAAGCAATAGGATCAACAATGATATAGGAATGTCCTAAGAAAGGACACAGAAAATTAAGTTGGAGAGATCAACTTTTCTCTCAAAACATAAGAACAGTTTAAGATGCTATAACTCAAAACAGCAATAAAGAAAAACCAATTCAATAAAAGAAAAAGATTCCAGTAATATTAAAAATGTGACTGTATTAGTTGTTTCAAATTAAGTCAATAACAGAGCATGTACCGTACTTTGCAGGCATTTCTATGAAGAGGTGGAAAAGAATTGCACTGGAAACTTTTGGAAGGTAAACTCCATGTGTCTATATCCATATATAAAAATCAAGGTTTGACTTTATATAATAGCAGCCTAAGCTGTTAAAAACATAGTAAGCAAGAACAACTCCAAAAGTTTGATCATAAATATCTGGATCAAGGAATGAGCCATAATAATGGGCTCTTCAAAACAATTGTCTCGCTAGCAAAACAGAACACTTTAACATCTTAATCTGACCACTTGCACATTCTAGCAGTTTGTAAACACTACTTTGAAAAGTGAACAACATGCTACCTTAATGAGGTAATGGATAATGTCAGAAAGATACATAATTTGTCCTAGGAACTTTTGGAAGATACTGATTATATAAACCCACATCAGCAAACGCTCAGATTAAATATCTGTGTCTGAAGTTTTTTGTTTTTTTTAAATATAAGAACAACAAGAACTCTAGACCTCTTATCAAATGTTGAAACAATTGTCTACTAAATTCAGTGGAATTACGTCATGAAAAAATGATTGTTTTGCAGTTATGCCATTCTGAATAGTGGCTTGGGCTCCATGATCCTTGAGATCCAACTTTGCTCTCAGTATCTTTGAATCAGATAACTTGATCCGTACACTGACAATGTCTCACTAACTTGACAACTTCTTTTGGATCAAATTCAACTGAAGAGGTGGGTTAAATAAGTGCCTATGTATAGATTAAAAAGACTAATAAACAGAAGTTCATTTAGAGAAAGCAACTATTGAAGGCGACTCCCCAGGTGTCAGAGTAGTTGACATTTTCTTCTCAAAGAAAATACACTAACGGTTACGAATTACCATTCAAGTTGGTATTAAGGTTCAGTGAGCATCAGGCATTAAAAAAGGTTGACATCTTTAGATAGTGAACTAACTTCCCTCCTCCTAGAAATTTAACATTTTTGTCTGGTCATCTTTGTAGTAGATTATAGTATGGCTTCTGCAAGTCTACTCCTGATAATTGTTCAGACTTAAATGAAAAAAATTACACCCTCCACTATGTCAGATTCAAAATACATTTCATTAAATTATCTTAAACACCCTCAAATAAAAACAAAAACTGAATGTCATTGTTCTCTTCAGTGTCCTGATTATGTATTAATAAATTAATTTTGTGTTCCACAATCCAAGTTTTGTTGAAGCGAAACATATGAGAACTGGGAGTAGATCTTAGATGGAATCAACTTTCAAATGGAAATGTCCTTATTTCAAAAGTCCTTTGCCAAATAATTATATACTGTGATACAGATTTGTTTTGCTGAGATTACTATTTTGTTACATAATAATAATAATAATAATAATAATAATAATAATAATAATAATAATAATAATAATAATAATAATAATTTAACATAAACAAAAAAGACGGAAGAAAGGAAAGGAAAAACATGTTATAGTTGGATAAATAGGGAATATGTAAGTGGCAGATAAAGTTTTTACGTATTTAATTGATTAGTTCTAAATGAGCATATATGATATTGCTTTTAAAAACTAACAATTAGAATTACCGTATATACTCGAGTATAAGCCGAGTTTTTCAGCACGTTTTTTGTGCTGAAAAACGTCCCCTCGGCTTATACTCGGGTCTATACGGCTTATACTCGAGTTTTTTTTTTTTTTTAAGCCCCTCGGCTTATACTCGAGTATATACGGCTTATACTCGAGTTTTTTTTTTTTCTTTTTTTCACATTTTACCGGACGGCGCGGGGAAGCCCTGCCGGTGCAGTGAGAGGGCGGGGCGGGGGAGCCGCCAGCCTTCTCAGCTGAGGGAGGGAGGGTTTCCCCAACCGGTAGGTGCCTCATTTCCCACCCTCGGCTTATACTCGAGTCCCCAGTTTACCCCAGTTTTTGGGGTAAAATTGGGGACCTCGGCTTATACTCGGATCGGCTTATATTCGAGTATATACGGTAAGTGCAACAAAATATAAATATCAGAAACAAACTTACAGAAACATAGATAACTACTGTAATATATTAACATTTTATGTTGAAAGAAGCCGAAATGTTTCCATTCAAATTAAAATTCTTTGTCAAATTTACTTTTTATATAGAAAGTTATTCTGGATATCAAAGCATACTTAATCATTCTTCCAATGGCCATTCTTCTATAGAGTGAACAAAATGTCTTTTCCAATGAGAAACAGAAAATCTTTACAGCAATTAACATGTGCACATCTCATTCAGAAAACTTTGTGGGAATGTATGGCTTAAAAAATTTAATAAAAAATGCTGCATAATGAAAAGAAAATTCATCTTTTTACATTTGCTTCATTCCAATATAAATTATGTTTCTAAATTGTTGAGCTTTAGAACATTGTCATCAAAATGAAAGAGTGATCTGACCCAATCATCAAAGCTCCAACTAGTTTTAGAAAATAGGGAATTGCAGTGAATTATAGAACTTTAACTGAGTAATATACAACAATAAAGCTCTTATTATTTTTATGCTTCTGTTTTTCTTTCACAATGCGGTATATTCCATTCATTGTATACTGCATTTTATTACTCTATTCAGGTTTTTTTCCTAGATAATTATAGAGTGTATTCCTACAATTTTACTCTTTTGAAAGACTGACTTTAATATTTGGCATATATTGTATTAATTAATAGATATTTTCTATCAGAAGTACTTTCAGACAGGCATCTAAAATCACCTAGATGAAATGGTTGGTGCAGAAATATGATGAATAAATAAAAGTAAAAACTAAAACAATGCGATCATTAATATTTAGAAAGTGAGAGTTTGTTCCGCAACATAAAACAATAAAAACTTACTACATAATGAAAGCATTGTCCTTGAAGATAACCAAAACAGCCCAAATTTTCTAGAAATTCTGCTGCAGTGAGTTTGCACATAGAAATTATTTTTATTTCCCAGGAAAGTAAACAAAACAAAACAAAACTCCTTAAGACAAAACCAAGGCAACTTGGTCAAAAAATCATTATGATATCTATTCATCTATATTCATCTATGGATCTATCTACCATCTATCAAATGGGTGTCAAATTCGCAGTGTCATGTTGCCATCACGTGACATATTGCAGCATTTTTCCTCTTCACAGAACTGGGGTGGGCGTGGCCTGCATGTGATGCATCCATCCCACTGGCCACCAGTTTGACACCCCTGATCTACCATAAAGTTTTTAAGAGATTACTATAAAAGTATTCATAAAACACACTATACCTCTTAAAACTGTATTAATCTAAGTCTTTCTAGAAGTTACACCATCAAACTGCAGCCAGGCAGGTGTCAGTGGGCAATTTTGGCAGAAGCTATGTGCAAAATCAGACCTGAATATCCCAGGCTATAGATTAGACTGGGAAGAAGGCAGTGGTGAACTTACTTTAGAACTGCTGCCAAGAAAATTACAAGCTTGTCAAGTTCAACAGAAAAAAAATGTTTGTTTTCTATATTGCCATCTTTACTGGCATAGCCCATTTAATTACTCTGTACGAAACTTTTTCAAGAGATCGGAAAGATTACCCCCACAGCCTTCTTAACAATTAAGAGCCCTATAAGCTATCTTGTACATTTTCCTGAGAACATATGAAATAGACAACACAAAACAATTATTCAATTTTTGTGGTTAGCCACTAAATATATTCTAACAAAACAACGGAATAATAAAATACATCTTTCTTAAGGTTAAAAGTACTAGAAGTATAGAAAATTCCTTGGTCTGAAAAATTAATTGAACAGCACAGCCTTGAAGAACCATTTAATCCCTAACGGTTGACTATAACAGATGATTAAAATGATGTATTTATGAACCTCCTCTCACTCGTGAAGGAATACAACCACCCATAGGAGGGGAAAATCTCTTTAGAAGATTTTTAGGCTTTAAGCCTATCCATATTCATTTGGAGGTACTAATAGTGTGCCTATTTATGTTCAAATCCCGGAAAGTATTAGCCAACTTGTCGGCCCAAACAGTCTGTATAATAATATATGAATATGGCTTAATTCCACGGTACAGGTAGTCCTCAACTTAAAACAGTTCATTTAGTGACCGTTCAAAGTCACCGAAAAAAACATGACTTATGATCGTTTTTCACACTTACAACCATTGCAGCATCTCCACGATCAGGTGATCAAAATTCAGATACTTGGCAACTGGTTCATATTTATGACGGTTGGGAGTGTTCTGGGGTCACTTGCAATTCACTTTTGCAACCTTCTGACAAGCAAAGTCAATGGGAAAGCCAGATACATTTCATAAGTGTGTCACTAACTTAACCAATGTAATGATTGACTTAACAACGGTGGCAATAAAAATCGTAAAATGAAGCAAACCCACTTAACTAATGTTTCACTTAGCAACATTAATTTTGGGCTCAATTGTGGTTGTAACTCAAGGACTACCTGTACTGTAAAATTTATTATTTACAATTATTTGTATGTCTGCTCTTGCAGTATCCATAAAACATGATAAGCAGTTAAAATGACTAAATACTGATTAATAAAAACTAGTACAAATACATCACTCCCAAAAGGCTGATCTTCCTCACTCTTCTGAAAATGATAAGTCATTTTTTAGTTCAGAAAGACATTTTATTTATTTATTGTTCAAATTTTTATACCGCCCTTCTCCGAAGACTCAGGACATCAGAATAGTAGCCTACCTGGCTCCTAGTTGGGTGAGAGAGCTATTTTTATTAAACAAATTTATAAGATAAAGATAAGGTTCCCCTCACACATACGTGCTAGTCATTGCCTACTCTAGGGGGCGGTGCTCATCTCCATTTCAAAGCCGAAGAGCCAGCACTGTCTGAAGACATCTCCGTGGTCATGTGGCTGGCATGACTCAACGCCAAAGGCGTACGGAACGCTGTTATCTTCCCACCAAAGGTGGTCCCTATTTTTTCTACTTGCATTTTTTACGTACTTTCGAAACTGCTAGGTTGGCAGAAGCTGGGACAAGTAACGGGAGCTCACCCCGCTATACAGCAGCACTAGGGACTTGAACTGCCGAGCTGCCGACCTTTCAATCGACAAACTCAACGTCCTAGCCCGAGCCACCCAATTTTCACATGGTGATTACAGAAAGTTGAGGCTGCTTCTGGGAATTTTATTCTCCAGGTCTCACCAATCAATCAATCAATCAATCAAACTTTGATGCTGCTCAATTCCAATCAACTCTGAGTCATTTTTCTAGTGGAAACTTATATGGGGTAATGCTGGAAATTTTAGTCAATACATCTGGAAGATCTTAAGGTAGAAAAGGCAAACCATAGCTATATGCAATTTATTTGACTGAAATTAGCATTATATTTATTGAACAATATTTGTTAAATTGTATCCAGACAATGGTATTGTAGTTCTAATTTCAACATAAATAATCTCAATGGAAATGTTTTTGTGCAAGTATATTCAGTATTAGAACTCTTTCAATGACGTTTGCTGTCAAAGCAACTGAAGTCAACGTCAGGTCTGCACTGTTTATGTTAACCCTGATAATCAAGACTTCACCATTCATTATTGCCAAATTCTCTGGATCTACTAAAAGACTCAAAAGATTTCCCCCCCAAGTTTAGCAATGCTGATGGCTTCTATAAACTGTGGAAACCCAATCTTCCATCAGAATTGGGCTTTGTTGTTAGTTGTGAAGTTGTGTCCGACACATCGCGACCCCATGGACAACATTCCTCCAGGCCTTCCTGTCCTCTACCATCCTCTGGAGTCCATTTAAACTCATGCCTACTGCTTCAGTGACTCCATCCAGCCACCTCATTCTCTGTCGTCCCATTCTTCTTTTGCCCTCAATCTTTCCCAGCATTAGGCACTTCTCCAGTGAGTCCTTATTTCTCATTAGGTGGCCAAAGTATTTCAGTTTCATCTTCAGGATCTGGCCTTCTAAAGAACAGTCAGGGTTGATTTCCTCTAGGACTGATTTGTTTGTTTGCCTTGCAGTCCAAGGGATTCACAGGAGTCTTCTCCAGCACCATAGTTCAAAGGCCTCAATTCTTTGGCGCTCAGACTTTCTTATGGTCCAACTTTCACAGCCATACATTGCAACTGGGAAAACCATAGCCTTGACTATACGCACTTTTGTTGGCGGGGTGATGTCTCTGCTTTTTAGTATACTGTCTAGATTTGCCATAGCTTTCCTCCCGAGGAGCAAGCATCTTTTAATTTCTAGGCTACAGTCCCCATCTGCGGTGATCTTGGAGCCCAGAAAAATAAAATCTGTCACTACCGCGATTTCATCCCCATCTATCGGCCAGGAATTGAGAGGGCAGTTCATAAAGGCTAAAGTTTGAAGGCATTTAGTTAATGGAGGCTAGGAAAAAAACAGCATTCAGGTATTACAGAAAATCCAGACTGATATGCTAACAAATACAAACTGCCATGAAACATTAAAATATCAAACTCTTAATAACAATGGTCTAAAACAGGGGTTTCCATCCTGGAGTGCTCGCATCCCCTGGGGGTGCGAGATGATAGTCCTGTTGTAACATTCTTGCAAGATCTCACCGGCTATGGCAAACCTCCTTCCCAGGCTGAAGGTAATCAACAACTGGCAGATGACCTGAATGAGTTTTACTGCAAGTTTGAAAGGAAACTACAGCCACCTATCTCCACAACCCCCATCTCAGACACACCAACAACAGCCAAGCCTCCTACAACTGACCCCATTTCATTGGGTTCACAACCCCTAGTGATCACAGAAAAGGAAGTGCAAGACCTATTTCACAGACAAAAGCCAGGAAAAGCTCCAGGCCCAGACAAGATAACTCCTTCTTGCTTAAAAGTCTGTGCTGACCAATTAGCCCCCATCTTCACCCATATTTTCAATAAATCACTAGAGATGTGTTATGTTCCTTCTAGCTTCAAACACTCTACCATCATCCCAGTGCCGAAGAAGCCCACCATCAAGGAACTGAATGACTACAGACCAGTTGCTTTAACATCTGTAGTCATGAAAACCTTTGAAAGGCTAGTGCTTTCCTACCTGAAAACCATCACGGATCCGCTGTTAGACCCCTTGCAATTTGCATACCGAGCAAATAGATCAACAGATGATGCTGTTAATATGGCTCTGCACTACATCCTACAACATCTTGAGTCTCCAAAGACCTATGCAAGGGTCCTTTTTGTAGACTTTAGTTCAGCATTCAATACCATCATTCCAGACATTCTTCTAACTAAGCTAAACCAGCTACAGGTACCGGAACAGACTTGTAAGTGGATCACAAGCTTCCTAACAAACAGGAAGCAGCAGGTGAAGCTAAGCAAGATCACATCAAATACCTGTACAATTAGCATAGGGGCCCCCCAAGGCTGTGTGCTCTCCCCACTTCTCTTCTCTCTGTATACCAATGACTGCATCTCCAATGATCCATCAGTTAAGCTACTGAAGTTCGCAGATGACACAACAGTGATTGGTCTCATTCGAGACAATGACGAATCCGCATATAGACGAGAGGTCAAACGACTAGCCTTGTGGTGCAACCAAAACAATCTGGAATTGAACACACTCAAAACCGTAGAAATGGTGGTAGACTTTAGGAAAAACCCTTCCATACTTCCACCTCTCACAATACTTGACAACACAGTATCAACAGTAGAAACCTTCAAATTTCTGGGTTCTATCATATCGCAAGATCTCAAATGGACAGATAACATCAAAAACATCATTAAAAAAGGACAACAAAGAATGTTCTTTCTGCGCCAACTCAGTAAGCTCAAACTGCCCAAGGAGCTGCTGATCCAATTCTACAGAGGAATTATTGAGTCTGTCATTTGCACCTCTATAACTGTCTGGTTCGGTTCTGCAACCCAACAAGAAAAACACAGACTTCAGAGGATAATTAGAACTGCAGAAAAAATAATTGCTACCAACTTGCCTTCCATTGAGGACCTGTATACTGCACGAATCAAGAAGAGGGCCGTGAAAATATTTACAGACTCCTCGCATCCTGGACATAAACTGTTTCAACTCCTACCCTCAAAACGACGCTATAGAGCACTGCACACCAGAACAACTAGACACAAGAACAGTTTTTTCCCGAAGGCCATCACTCTGCTAAACAAATAATTCCCTCAACACTGTCAGACTATTTACTGAATCTGCACTACTATTAATCGTTTCATAGTTCCCATTGCCAATCTCTTTCCACTTATGACTGTATGACTATAACTTGTTGCTGGCAATCCTTATGATTTATATTGATATATTGATCATCAATTGTGTTGTAAATGTTGTACCTTGATGAACGTATCTTTTCTTTTATGTACCCTGAGAGCATATGCACCAAGACAAATTCCTTGTGTGTCTAATCACACTTGGCCAATAAAAAATTCTATTCTAAAAAAAAAAAAAAAAAAAAGAGGATTCCCTTTTTGGGGCAGCCAGTTTGGCCAGATTTCTTCTCCTAGATTTTTTTTCTTTTAACTTGTTCCAATAACTTTTTAAAAAAACTAGCTGACACAAATAATCATTTTTATATCTGCTTTCTTTTACAGTGAATTGCTAGAATCATACATTAGGAACATCTGAGATAAAAAAAAATGTAGTCTAAAATAAGACGTTAAATAAATATTGCTAACTTGGCATTTGGCTCTAGTCCTGCCTCAACTTGTATATCCTAAACTGATCCCATGCTGATCCTATAACCATTTTTCTTAAATTAATTAATCCCTTTATGTTACATAACTCCAATTATTTGCAACTTTGATCGATATTTTTTTTTTAGGTCTTTTAAATTTAAGCTGCCACAGATGAACTGCCTTCTCTTTTCTCCTCATTCCCTCCCATCAATCTTCTTTCCATTTTTGTCTTTTTCTTCAACACTCATGTTGAAAAAGAGAGGCCAGAATGGAAAGGCCTGCCTTAGGAATAGCAGAGCCAATTGTGTATGAGCACGAACTATCCTTTGAATGTATTGCAAATCTTATTTTGTCTCTTTAAGTAAGTGCTATTTCAAAGACCGATTAGCCGTTTCACGCATAGCCTTTCAACATTACAAGGACAAGGGTGTGGACCTGCCAATTAGGTGCTTTTTCTGGTGAAGTCAGATTCATTTCAGGCGTCCCACTGAAACTCCGAGCCTGACGCTTTCTTTAGGGAAATCTTTTAGTGGTGCCAATTTGTCTACAGTACAAGGTGTGGCTTATACTTGGCAACACAAATAATCAATCCTAATCCATTTCCCAGCTGAGCTGCAATTTTAATGCCTCCTTAGGGAATGGACGCTCTATTTCTCAGTAAGGTTTGACACTTCACGAGAGAGTTTGATGACCAGGAAGGTTTTCTGTACTTCAGTTGGCCAACCTCTACCACTCTCTGGAGCCTCAGCTGTGCCTTTTCATGGCGTTGTGTTGTAGCTGAGGAGAGCAGGTGCGCAATTGTAGGAAAAGCCAAAGTTGCTTTATGGAGTTACAGAAAGATCTTGCACACTCCTAAGAAATGTTGGCCTTTGAATTGTCATAGTGCTGCACCATGCAATATGGAAACATGGGTAAGTCCACCCCAAAAAACCACCCAAAGTTGTTCATTTTTCCTTTTTCTCAACTACAGAGAAAGAAGAGTGGCCAGAAGAGTTGGGAAGGCCAGTTCCCAGTTCATAAACTCCAATGGGTCTTGAGCATGCTTGTAAACATGCTCCATCGTTCTCCACTAAGATGGCTTTGGAGGTGCACCTGCTTATAATAAAGCAGCTACAAATGCTATCTTTCCAGGATACCTCGTAGTCTCAGATGCTTGCAGGAAAGGCGCAATAGCAATAGCAATAGAAATTAGACTTATATACCGCTTCATGGTGCTTTACAGCACTCTCTAAGCGGTTTACAGAGTCAGCATATTGCCCCTGACAAGAGGAGGAGGCATCGAATGCAAACTCTTCCCTTTGTGTATTTGCAGGTGATATTGTGATGCAGCTAGTGCCATGATATCACAATGCACAAATTGTCACTGGAGGAATGAATGCCTGTAGCCACTATTGGGGTCTAATTAATCAGAGTGGAGAAAGTGAGAGCCCAGAAAAGCCTTTGAGGGCTGATAACTTTCTGGGTAATTTACAAGATTTCATTAACATTGCCAAAGTTGCATGACAAAAATGCCAAATAGACCAGAGAATTCTCTGTTTTTTTTAAAAAACGGACAGCTTTGCCAATGGAAAATAATGAACAGTTCAGAATATTTTACCTTAGTTACTAAGTATAGATAGTCCTTGACTTACAACAGTTAATTTAGTGTCCAAAGTTACACCGGTGCTGAAAAAAAGTGACTTGTGATTGTTTTTCACAGTTTCGCGACCGTTGCAGCATCCCCATGCTCACGTGATCAAAATTCAGATGCTCGGCAACTGGTTCATATTTATGACAGTTGCAATGTCCCAGGGTCATGTGATCCCCTTTTGTGACCTTCTGACAAGCAAAGTCAATGGGGAAACCAGATTCACTTAACAACCGTGTTTCTAAATGAACGGCTATAGTGGTTCATTTAACAACTGTAGGCAAGAAAGGTTGTAAATTGGGGCAAAACTCACTTAACAAATGCTTCACTTAGCAACCTAAATTTGAGGCTCAATTATGATCATAAGATTAGCTGTATATAAGTCCCACTATGTCATCAACAGTTCTGTATTCTAGAAAAGCACTAGCAGCACCCAAGCATTATTAAAATAACTCTATCTTTTCTAATCCTCATTTTGATAGGTCTCTAATTCTTTCCCTACCTGGCAGGGATGTCATGGACTTTTAATTAATTAATGTTTGTAACAAGATTTAAGATTCCCAGATGAAAGGCACAGCATGGGAGAAAAGTGTTATTAGTCATTGGTGTGATTGTCTTAGGACAGTATCACCTTACACAATACAGATCCTCTCAATGATTTCAAGTTGTTTGAAGTTTGATATGTGTATTTATAATTAAAAGAAGGATACTGTGGAGATACTCTCTTCAAGGCGTGACTGGGATTGTGAAAGCTGAAGGAGGGGAGAATAAACTAGAATTAAACAGTTCCTTAGGCCAATTCTGTCTGCAGTTGTGCAAAGTGCATTCTTTTCTTTCTTTTGTTCTCAGGAGACTCCTCTCATTTAGGTAAAATAAAACCTGATTAAAAAAAAAAGACAGTGAATTGTCGCTCTGATTCATGTTCACTCACCACACACTTGCACACACATTCGCACCAGTGCTGATCCCTTTTTATACACTTGCTCATGGGTTTCTCATAAGGAAAAAAGAAAGAAAGAAAGGTGAAAAGTTCCTCTCTCAGCCTAAAGAGGAAAAAAAGTTAAAAGTCATTTCATCTATGTATTTACCAGGAGGTGTGCACTGATGCGTTTTATTTATCAGTTTCAGTCATTTTAGCTTAATGCAAATTTGCTTTCTCTCCCTGTAACTTCTCGTTTTGACAATGTTTTTTGGGGTAACACTTCTTTTTCTTTCCTTATTAAATTTTTTTTTTTTTGCAATTAAGAGTCTTTGGACTTCATGATATCACACGTTCATTATAAAGACACCTTTCTGTGATTATTAAGACAGGTAAATAGTGAATGCAAGCAGACATAGCCACACAATAACTGTGTACACTGACCCAAAGAAGGGTGATCAAATAGAAATGTAGCTTTTCTTGTTGCAGTTGGGACTAAGACTGCCATTGCTAAGTGATATGCTTGTAAACAGCAATAGCACTTGTGCTTATATACCACTTCACAGTGCTTTACAGCCATCTCTAAAGGCTGTGGTTTATAGAGTCGGCATACTACCCCCCAACAATCTGGGTCCTCATTTGAGCGACCTCGGAAAGATGGAAGGCTAAGTCAACTTTGAGCCAGTCAGGATTGAACTCCTGGCTGTGGGCAGAGTTTGCCTGCAATGCTGCATTCTAACCGCTGTGTCACCAGGGCTCTTGTAAAAAAGCCATCATAACCTCAGGACCATGCAGGTCATTAAGGGGGAAGACATCCCAGCTAAGGAGTGCGAGTGAATGAGAGAGAGTGCCATGGGCATGGGCTGGAGGGCTGCTTGGGAGAAAAAGCAGAGGGAGCAACTTACAGGAGCAAACTTCTCTGCTAGCTTCCCCATTGATGTTGTTTATGGGAAGCTGGAAGATAAGGCCGCAAATAGCAGCCACAGGGATATTGTGATGGTTATAATTTCACAGAAGGTACATAAATCACCCTTATTCATTGTCATCAGAATTTTGAATGTTCTCTGAACAGGTGGCTATAAATCAAGTGCTAGCCATATTCCAGCAGGATTGCATGTAGATTGTTTTAGCCTACTGTATTCAACACCATTATGACCTAGGACTTAAAAGAAAAGCTCCAAATTGAATCCTTCTCTGGGTGATTTCATATACGCATTCATATTTTCCTTCACAAAACAATAGAAATAGTTTGTTTTTGATTTCTTCCAGAATGCTTTACAAATCCCTAGTGTAGATATCAACTCTGGAATTCCTAAGTGGTCCCACATCCAAAATCAACTAAGGCTAATTGGTAGATGGTGCAACTTATCTGAGCCCTAAGAAGATTCATTTCACTGAATCAATTTCAGGAATGGCAAATTCTTCTGTATCTGAAGACATCTGATAAAGACCTCCTTAAATCATACCATTTCCACCCTTCTACATAAACAATATCTACCCATAGCGAAGATCCAGGGGGAAAGGTTCTACCATATTTTTTACATTGCTATTCAAATTTACTTCGTAGGGTGGTTTTTTTCCTCCTCTAAGAAGAGATTGTTTCTAAAGTAGCATATAGAAGGGAGAAGTTGCTATGTCATGTGCCTTTCTGATAGACTTTGAATAATACAAGAGGAGATAAACTGCCTTACTATTATTGTTCTATTGTTCTACAGAGGAATTATTGAGTCTGTCATTTGCACTTCTATAACTGTCTGGTTTGGTTCTGCAACCAACAAGAAAGACACAGACTTCAGGGGATAATTAGAACTGCAGAAAAAAATAATTGGTACCAACCTGCCTTCCATTGAGGACCTGTATACTGCACGAATCAAGAAGAGGGCCGTGAAAATATTTACAGATCCCTCACATCCTGGACATAAACTGTTTCAACTCCTATCCTCAAAACGACGCTATAGAGCATTGCACACCAGAACAACTAGACACAAGAACAATTTTTTCCCGAAGGCCATCACTCTGCTAAACAAATAATTCCCTCAACACTGCCAAACTATTTACTAAATCTGCACTACTATTAATCTTCTCATTGTTCCCATCACCAATCTCTTTCCACTTATGACTGTATGACTGTAACTTTGTTGCTGGTAATCCTTATGATTTATATTGATATATTGACGATCATTTGTGTTGTAAATATTGTACCTTGATGAAGGTATTATGTACACTGAGAGCATATGCACCAAGACAAATTCCTTGTGTGTCCAATCATACTTGGCCAATAAAAAATTCTATTCTATTCTATTCTATTCTATTCTGTTCTGTTCTGTTCTGTTCTGTTCTGTTCTGTTCTGTTCTGTTCTATTCTATTCTACACAACCTCCACAAGACTCACTAGTTTGATGGTTTTACAACTACATTTTCAGTGGACAGTATTTTGCCATACTCCCTGTACAGGTTTCTCCTCAGTGGTGTACGTCTCTGCCATTTCACTTCTCCCTGTAAGAAAAGCAGCTGGATTTCCATGTGACTGGCATCAGCAAAGCTGCATTGACAGAATCTTCACAATAATTTGTTCTGCTCAAAATTCACACTGATGGAAACTGAAGTCCATCCTGTAACCTCTAGGACTGTCACTTCTTAGCACCGGGCCACCTCATTTTGCTACTCATCCCAGTTTCCTAAAATGACTTTGCTACCTTTGGTCAGCATATTTTACAATTTATGAGCAGCCAATAATTATTTACACAGTGAATGGATGGGGTTCCTATTACTGAATGGACCTCAGGAGTTGGGCCTGGCAAACTGCCAACGTACCGTTTTGATTTTCTGCAATTGTGTTGAGCAAGGGAGTTCATGCTGTAGACCAAACTCATGTCGTGACTTTTTCCCCTTCACTAAACTGGGGGTGGAGGTAGCCAGCACATGATGCATCTGAACTGCAGGCCGCGAGTTTAACATCCCTGCTGTAGACTGTCAGTATTCTCCATGTACACCAATGTGTTTCCAATTCATTTACACTTTCCTACTGAAGGGAGATGTAGATGTTGCAGTATACCAGGAGAATAATCTATGGAGGGAGAGGATCTGCAATCGTTTAATTAGCTTTAATGAGCTCTCATCCTGTTACATGCCATCCACCAGTCTAAAGGTTAGTGAGGTGCAGGTTAAAATATGGATAATACAGTATGATATGGATAGCGAACTGCAAACCCAACTACATGATAATTTCAATGAACACAAGGACTGCTATTTGAAGGAACACAGAGTATGTAATACTTCATCTTTGTGGCAATGATAGAAAACTTGATAAATCAAGTTTATCTCTACCATATAGTTATTAAAAATCTTTCAATCTAAAAACAGACCTGCATTAACCTGAAGTGATAAAATGATTTGAGACGTATATCAATCTTGCAAATAAGCCTATAAAACTGAGGCACTTTGCTTCTTCATGAAACGCAGGTCTCTCTAATCAGTTGATAAAGGAAATACATTTCATCAAACCAAGTGAGAGAGAAGGGAAAGAATAATTAGGACCAATTGGCTTGTCTCTCGCCTCCCTTAATCTCTATTTGATGTGTAGGGGTAAACCATTTTAATCAGACTATGGCTGGAAAAGAAAGAGTAGAAACTTCATTCCGTTCCTGTGTATTAAAATCCAAAGGAACCTCCCACAGCATCTGGGATTAAATTTAAAAAAACAAAACAAATTTATATGACAAAGATGCAAGCCACAAAATTAACTTCTATGTTGTAATCCCTCGAATGGCTGCTCCAAGAATGTTAAATCATGGTGCCAACATCTCAGAGAGAGTTCTCACTTGTTTTCACAGAGGAATCTTAAGATTAGATCTGCTCACACAGAGTATTCATTACATCTCAAAACAATGGCAGACATTCTGGCTTCTGTGCAACTTACTTTTCTGTTCTGATCATTAGGAAATGCATATAAATGTAATACAAGGATGGAAGAAAAGTTGGCCCGCCCATTGCTAAACATTGCTCAATTTTTGAAGACTGTCTTCTGAAAGTCAAGATGCTGGTACTTCAGGTTTTGAGACTCCGTGTTTCTGGTTGATTTAAGACAGTGCAAACTGACCAGAGGAGTGTCCCGTTGATTACAAGTTCTGATTCTCCTACTATATACCCCATCCCCCCCCCCTCAAAGCCCTAATATACCATTCTTTTTTACAAAATCTTTACAAAAAGTAAATTGCAAGATCTAATCTGGGTCAGTCACCAGGACCAGAGGTTTAGTCTTCTGAGCTTTTGGACTCATGCTGGAGCTCATCTTCAGGGAACTTTTCTCTACTGGAATATGTGTTTTGGGATATTCTATGCTTCGTATTTATGTGGTACCTTCCCATTGGTTAGTGTGTTGATGGCTGGCGATTGGCTGCTGTTTCCTTGTGCTGCCAAACCCTGGGCTGATAAACTGGTGGTAAACCAGCACTCCTGTTGACTGACAAGAGGCCAGCTTCCCAAGCTTCAATCATGTCCCTGACTATCTTTGTGCCTGCACAGCCAACAATCTTAATAGCTGCAAATTTTAATGTATGTCCTTGTTCATTGCAGTGTGAGGTGTGCAGTGTGTTACCAATGAGTTTGGGTCTCCTCGTCTGACTTGTTTTCTTTCACTCTGATAGTTAGCTTCCTTCCTGTCTGTCCTACATAGTCACAGGAGTAATCCACTCAGGGGATCTGGTAGATTACATTAGAAGTATCTTCCACCTCCAAGCGACCTTTGCAATGCAGGATTTGTCCTCATATGGTAGTCTCTGGATGGTATGCGATACCGACTTGCATATATTGGAAGCTGTGTTATATTGCTTCTGAAATGTTTTTGATATATGGCAGGGTATGCCATACAGTTGGTCTCATACCTTCTTTCTTCCTTTCTCTCCTTTGCAGGCATCTTGTAATAAATGCTTGTGGGTACCAGTGGTGGGATTCAAATTTTTTTACTACCGGTTCTGTGGGCATAGCTTGGTGAGCATGGTGTGGCTTGATGGACATGGCAGGGGAAGGATACTGTAAAATCTCCATTCCCTCCCCACTCCAGGGGAAGGTTACTGCAAAATCCCCATTTCCTCCCCATCAGCTAAGACTCGGGAGGCAGAGAATAGATGGGGAAGCGGCCATTCAGAGGTGATATTTACTGGTTCTCCAAACTATTCAAAATTTCCACTACCTGTTCTCTAGAACTGGTCAGAACCAGCTGAATACCACCTCTGGTATATAGTGTTCTGATACAGCTCTTTTTCTGTGATTTTTATCCTATGCAGGGGGTTGCAGATGGTTCCCAGGATTCTTGCAACTGTTAAGTTACAGAGTTGCCATGATGAAATGAAAGAAAGCTCAGCATAAAAATTCAGTTTACATCATACAAACAATGATGTGGCTTCTTAGGAATCCCTTCTGGCTGTGTTTCACAGTTATTAAAGTATAGTGTTGGAAAGCTGTGGTGGAATTAAATTTTTTTACTACCGGTTCTGTGGGCATGGCTTGGTGGGCATGATGTGGCTTGGTGGGCATGGTGTGGCTTAGTGGACGTGGCAATGAAAGGATACTACAAAATCCCCCTTTCCTCCCCACTCTGGGGCCAGCCAGAGGTGGTACTTGCTGGTTCTCTGAACTACTCAAAATTTCCACTACCGGTTCTCCAGAACCTGTCAGAACCTGCTGAATAGCACCCCTGTTGGAAGGTCCAAGGAACTGGACTAAAGAAATAAGGATCACAAGACAAATATCAATCATGAGGGTAACATGAGTTATTCCCAGAAAAGATGAGATTAGTGTTTAAAATATATTTGATGCAAAGAGACAAATGGCCTTATACATGAAGTAACTATGATTCAAAATATTTCACCAACAGAGCTATTATATAATTTATAAGGATGAAGAAGACGACTGTTTTCCAAGATTAGGCTGTAAAACGCTTCATAAAACATTTTCAGTAATCAGAGAACAAATAATAAGAGATGAATGGAGAGGTCTAATTCAACTCTATTCTGCAGTAACTGAATCAAACAAACCCAAATAATTATGTATCATTAAGACTACGCCATTTTAATGAAAATAAGAAAACACCCTTATTAGGAAAGCATTTTTGATCTTGCTTGTTTATTGTACATTGTTGCTCTTATTTTATTAATGAGTCAAAACTTGAGGGAATTCCTCTGGAACCAAAAGATTATTCATATTTCCTGACAAAGGTTTAAAAAAAATAAATTTCCTTTTAATTAGAAAACCCTTTTAAATATATGATACTATTATGTCTCCTAAATAATCTCTGAAATTTGGGTGACCAAATCATATACTTGTTTCCTAATAACAAGGCACCTTTTGGGCACCTTGCCTCCCTCACATATCCTCAATTTCTGCACATTTTTTTTAAAAAAATTAAGAACTGCACTGCAATATTGGAAAATGTAGACATCACTTTAGAGTAGGGATGTCAAACTTGATTTCATTAAATCAAGGCCGCATCAGGGTTGTGTTTGACCTTGGGGGGGTTGGGAGGCATGGCCAGGGTGTGCATGGCCAGCTCGACGTCACTCATGTCTGGGGCTCCTGTGGTGGCCTGAGCATTCTGCTGGCAAAAATGGGCTCCTGAGCTCCGTTTTTGGCTGGGACGGTCTCCTGCAACCCTCTGCCACATAAACAGAGCTCGGGAGAGCTGCCCATGGCCTTCATGAGCTTTGTTTTGGGCTGCAATGGAGACCTGCAACTCTCTGCCAGTGAAAACGGAGCTTGGGAAAGAAGCCTACAGCCCTCACAAGCTCCATTTTCGGTTGCGATAGCTTCCTGCAACCCTCTGCCAGTGAAAACGGAGCTCGGGAGGGCCACACGCAGCTCTCACAAGCTCCATTTTCACTGGCAGAGGCCCCGCGGGCCAGTCCTTTGCTGTTTCCAGGGCGGCCCTGAGGGCCAGATCTAAGCATCCCTGTGGGCCGGATCTGTCCCCCAGGCCTTGAGTTTCACCCTCCTGCTGTAGAGCCTTATTCTATTTCATGAATAATTGGAGGTATACTGTATATTTGGGTAAATTTGGTTTAAATCACTAGCTGAACAATCTCAAATGAGATCAATAGTAACAGGTAATGTCTTTATACATTACAAAGAAAGAATCATCATCAAGACACTTAGATAAAGAATGTTTAGGAAAGGCTGAAAGTCAGTAGGATGCCAAAAGAGGAGTCCCTTATGGGCTCCTCTTTTGGCATCTGCCAGGTCCCTTGCCCCAGTTAATTTTTTTAAATAACCATATAATTTTTTTTAAATGTTTTTTTAATATTAACAAATTGAAAGCATGAGCCTCCAAAATCATCTTCATTTCCAACACACACTTTCTGCGCCAACTCAGAAAGCTTAATCTGCCCAAGGAACTGCTGATCCTGTTCTACAGAGGAATTATTGAGTCTGTCATCTGCACCTCTATAACTGTCTGGTTTGGTTCTGCAACCCAACAAGACAGACACAGATTTCAGAGGATCATTAGAACTGCAGAAAAAATAATTGCTACCAACCTGCCTTCCATTGAGGATCTGTATACTGCACAAGTCAAAAAGAGGGCTGTGAAAATATTTACAGACCCCTCACATTCTGGACATAAACTATTTCAACTCCTACCCTCAAAAAGACACTATAGAGCACTGCACACCAGAACAACTAGACACAAGAACAGTTTTTTTCCCAAACGCCATCACTCTGCTAAACAAATAATTCCCTCAACATTGTCCAACTATTTACTAAATCTGCACTACTATTAATCTTCTCATCATTCCCATCACACATCTCCTTCCACTTATGACTGTAACTTTGTTGCTTGTATCCTTACAATTTATATTGATATTGATTGTTTCCTGATTGCCTATTTGTACCCTATGACTATCATTAAGTGTCGTACCTTAGAATTCTTAATGAAGAAAGTATCTTTTTTTATGTACACTGAGAGCATATGCACCAAGACAAATTCCTTGTGTGTCCAATCACATTTGGCCAATAAAAAAGTCTATTCTATTCTATTCTATTCTATCCTATCCTATTCTATTCTATTCTATTCTATTCTATTCTATTCTATTCACACTTGGATGCCACACAAGCTTCATGGTTCTTCCGAGAAGATAAAGATGGAGAACAGCTCAAGCAAAGGTTGGAGCTGACATTAACTACCTCCAGGGGCTAGATAACATGTATTTTGAGACTGCAGTAGCCATTTTGCAAACTATAAACAATTCCCGAGAGATCATATTATGGATTTTCTAATTTCAAATTGACTCACTCGCCCAAAAGAGGAGAGGAATCTGCAGTGCCAAATGGTGATAGAGACAAATAAGGTAATTAAAGGGGGGGGGAACCCAAAACAATTTAGATTTAACAGGTCACCTGGATGAAAGAGGCTAATAAGGTATAATTGTGGCCCTCAAATTAGACATTCTGCAGTCAAGCCAACAAGGTTCCTTCAAATCAATTTACCACCAAATTACTATATGCTACATGGGATTGTGCTCCATTATAGCAGAGTATCATTCTCAGTGACTAGTTGTGGTTCCGTGGGATGTCAGGCACAACGTTCTCCCATCTTTTGTAACCTTTTAAATTAAAGGTGTCAAAACAGAACACAAAAGGTTAATTTCTTAGCTATCCCAAAGCTTGTTAGAACACCTCCTTTATGAATAACCAAGTTGGACCAGACAGTTTGTATATGGATTCGCATACAGAATAATCAAGGTCAAATTTGGGAGATAAAAAACAATATTTTGGATAAAGTTTGGGAATAAGCAACTACCAGCAGACCAGAGTTTCGACTAGACATGAGAAGCCTATTGAAACAGAACTCTTCTAGAGCAAGAAGTAGTAAGCAAAAAATAATAATAATAATAAGGCATAAAATAAGAATAAAAAACATATGTAGCTAAATCGATGTACACAAATGCCCTTCCTGATTATACTCCTTTTTTTTATCTCTTGCCTAGAAGCCAATCTTCCTTCTCTTGCTTCCTAGTATGGTTTGTATTCCTCTTTCAGCTCTTCCTCTTCATCATTCCTCTAAGCATCCTTCTCCATATCTCCCATCAACTCAAGACTCTTCTATGGCATCCCGGAACATCAATTCTTTTTCATGCTGTTCCAAGCAGCTGCCTTATCCTCTTTCCTTACATCTGCTTTCATTTCATTCTGTTGTGAGATTAGTCAACCTTCTAATACTTTTTCATGCAGGACTCTTTTTTTGCAGACATTCTACCTTTCCTCTACTTTCATTACTTCTTTTCTTCTTTTTCTGTGTCCATTTTTTTGTTCTCAAGATCCTTTCTGGACATTAAAAAACGGCCTGTCCTATGCTCATAATTTCTCTTCCTTTGCAGCCTTCATTATGTCCAAAACAAATGTTTTCTTAGCAGATACTCACTGGTCATCATTCTAATTCACTTTTGGGTCTAAAAAATGGTTTATTAAATTTTCCTGCCTTTCCTGAATTTTTTCTTACACATTTATGTCATCTAATTGAAAATATTTGTGTGTTTTTTTCTGGAGTAAATTACACAATTTCTACCCAGACCTAATCTCCCTATTTTTCCATGTATACAATCTAATTATAGGAGTATAACATGACACTATCTTAAGGATTCCAATTTTCATTCAAACCTACAAGTACCTAAATTACACTCAATCATATTTTCTGATATACATTTTAAAATTAAACCTACACCTTCTCTTCCCTGCAGATATTCCTTAACTCTATTCCACAAAATCAGTCGATTCAATCAGATTTATTTTGTCTTTCATTTATCTCTCAACTTCACAAACATGTCAATTTTTTAATTTGTTTCATTTATTAGTTCAAAGCCATCTATTCATTTGATGTTACAGCTCTGTTTACATTCATAGATTCAGAATTAGCCAAAGAATCCATGACAACATTCCTCCACAGCACACTTGACTTAACCAAATACACAAAAATTAAAACACCCAGGATTATGGATCTCATAAACCTCTGCCTAACCACATACTTCCATATATATGTATTATGCAAAACAGAAAAAAAATCAAGAGATGAAATATTGTGTGAGGACTTCCACCGCCTGTGGCTCCATATATCATATAGTACTTTTTAAGAGGATAAGAAAAGCAGACTGGATTACCAGATATAGTCATAACTATGCCACATGCAGAATTCTCTGTTCTGGTACGGGCAGTAAATAGTGTCTTTTGTTACAATTTTGCCAAAATGTCACAAATGCAACCAAAACCCAGATTTACCCTTTGCATGCTTATGATATTTTATGCAAGGTCTGATTTGCAAACCTACATTCCCATTGTCTGCATCCAATTATGTAGCTATGGAGAAAACACGTTGAAGAAGCGACAAATTACAATTTACAGTGTAAACTACCATAGGATATTGTTTAGTTTAAGCAGCACTTAAAATCATAACATTAACTCTCTTGTGCCAATGGCATGTTTAGAACAGGTGTGGGAACCTTCTTCCTGGCTTCCAGCTTTGGTGGGTAGGCAAGGGCCATGGTGGGCCAAACCATGTCATAAACAGGCATGGACAAATTTGTTGTGGCCTGCCAGTGGCCAGCAGAGCTGGCAGCAGATTTGGACAGTGAGGAGTTGGAGAGGAACATGGGCCAGTCCTGGAGTCTGGGGAAGGCTTGGACCAGGACTCTAAATTGGAAGCAGAGAGAGGGCCAAGGCCATCTGGTACAGTAGTTCTTTGCTGCCTCCGGAGTCTGACATCAGCGAGGCAGAAGAATAGCGGGAGCCTGTTCTCAGTGTGTGCATGCACAGAGCTGTCAGAAGACAGGAACAACTAAGAAAACAGGGTCGACTTTGGAGTAAGGCTTGGAGATGATTGGCCCCTCCCATAAGACATAAAAGAGAAGCGAACAGGACATGAGTTTTTGCAGGAAGCAATTAGTTCATCTGGTCGTAAAAGCTTTGGAAAAGTTCTTTTTGACTCTGTGCTAAGTTTGGCCTTGCCTTGTGTGTGGCAGTTAGTTCTCTGACAGCATTCCAAGGGAGATAAGGTGGATGTTTGTAAACACTCCCCTGATAGACTGTTTGAGAAGCCTTTCAGACTGTGAATGGCAATAATTCACAGCCACATGAATAAAAGAGGTTTGCCAGGACTAAGATTGTGCTGTATACTTTCTAAGGAAGCCTAGGTCAGAACAAAACTTGGAATTTTATGCCAAATCTATTTTATAGTATATACTGCAATGTTTATGTTTTTTTCTATCTCAAAATGGTGGGAAACCATGCTGTGGAGTTTTGATAATTAGATAAATCAGGAAAGCAGGGGTCCCAGGGCCACTACTGGCCTCAAACCTCCATGTTTGGTTGATGGCAACTGGTGCTGGATAGAAGGATCTGCATTCAGCAAGACTTTTGATACTCTTTTCCTCAATCGCAAAACAGACATAGCAAAACACCCTTCTCCAACTTAATATTCAGATGCCCTGGATTGCCATGCCCTGAATTGCCAGCCTGCATGTTAGGTTGAAGTTCAGCCAAGAGGAGATGAAATTGGGAAAGATATTTGACTTAGTTGTCCACTTGTCCTAATAAGTCTCTGTCTATCTCTGTCAAGGAAAAATAATTCTAGCATAACTTAAGTTTTCCTTCTTAATTCATAAAGATGTTTTATGTCGCATGCATCAATGCTCACGTGCATAACTGAAAATGCACAATTTGTGTCCGACAATGCATATTACGTATACCTATACTTACAAATGTCTTTGACCAAAGTTCTCAGTGAAAGGGAATTAATAAGGAGTGTCTGCATAATTTTTTTTGCCATTTCAGCTACTCTGGGATCATACTTTTCCCTTAATGCTCACCATAATCCTGTCACTGTCGATGATGGTGTTCAATCTGTGTGCAATTGTCAAAACAGTACACTGGGCAAACTTTTCACGGATTGTCTTTTGAATCAGCTCATCTGTTCTGAAATAAACAACACAAGTAATGTGAAGAGATTATGCAACAAGCAAAACAGTTTCTGCTTCTGGCACTTTGTTTTTCTATATTCTTTGGCATAGCTCTATGTCAACATGTTTTAATAAAACTGTAGCAGCAAAGTGCATGTTTGCCTTTTAGACACGTCAAAGTGTTATGTTACATTACAACACAGCATGTTATAGCCCTTTGCAGGCAGTCATTTCCTAAGTGAGGAGGAGAAGGAAAATGAGGATTGCGTTTGACAGAACCCCATATTTCCTTGACTGAATCTAAAAACAAATATGCAAAATTCATGTCACTGACAAATGGGCTTTCTAGTTCACATAACCAAATTCTATAGTATTCAGATCAAATAGTATTTGCTTGACAGATATAAACATTTAGTAATGTCTGATAGAAAATTTGTGTAGGATTTTTGTCTGGAATTAAGGAGAAACTTCCTAACAGTGAGAACAATTAACCAGTGGAACAGCTTGCCTTCAGAAGTTGTGAGTGATCCATCACTGGAGGTTTTTAAGAAGAGGCTGGACAGTCACTTGTCTGAAATGTTTGAGCTAGGGGTTGGACTAGAAGATTTCCAAGGTCCCTTCCAGCTCTATTCTGATTGACTGAGCAAATTTCAGGCCAGAGTATACATCTGAAAGTCTCCATTCTTTTAATGAATAATATTGTTTTCATGAAAAGTTAATTTGGTAGAAAAACAGTTTACATCAGACCTTACACAATCTTTTGACTTCAAATTTCATTAACCCAGTGGCAAGGAAATGTAAGAATTCTTGCCCCAAACATCCCAAAAGCATCATTGCTTACCATAAGGCTACCTAATGCAACCTGCACAATCTCTCAAATAATTCATTTCTCAATGCAATGCTTCTCATCCTTCTTTCTTTAAAAGAGGTATACCTCTTTCAAATATACCTCTTAAAAGAAGTATATTTGACCTCTTTTAAATGAAACATAGTGCTCACGTTCTCACTAAAATAGCTTTGATGTGTCCCAATTTACATCAGAGATAAGGCAAATTTCATGGAGAGTATATTCATAAAGAGTTGCTACAATTGTCATTAAGAATCTACACTTGTCTTCATATATTTTATATTCACTATTAAGTAGATATCTAGGAATTGAGCCAACTCTAGCAATAAGTTACTTTTGCTTCTCAACACAACCATTATTAGTGATGAATGTTTCAGTTGAAACATTCCTTTCCATAGGTCAACCTTAAATAATATAAAGTCAGTTTTTTATATAAAATAACAACAGGAATATCTTGAGGCAAGTTTCTAAATGTTGAGATGATTTTAAAAATAAATCATAAGTACCAATAAAATAAAGAGATTCCCATTGGTCTTAATTAAATAGAATTCTCAACCAAATTTCTTCAAAAGGAGAATAAGCTTTCTTTGTTACCATCTTGAATCTACAGAGAACTAGAATTTTTCCTTGCTCTTTTAACTGTAATTTACTGGAGCTCCATCTTTTAACTATAGTTGATTGAATGACCAATTTATATTTCTTTAAATCACTGGGTAAGATTAACTAAAATGTAATATGGATGCCACAAAAATAAAATATCATACATAGAAAAGGCATCCTTTTAAATATGTATAAAAATAATTATTTCTTTTAAATAATTACATTTAAATGTTTTTTATTCATTTAAAAAATCAAATTAAATTACAGAGAATGAAATGTTGTCTTCTTGTTCCGTAAACAATTATCACTGTATTTGGTTCTTAATATAATACAGATAATCCTTGACTTACATCCATAATTGAGCCTGGAATTATGCTTGTAAATTGTGCTGGTTAAATGGATCATCAGATGGCCAATCCGATTTTATGACATTTTTTGTGGCAGTTGCTAAGTAAAACTGCAGTTGTTAAGCAAATGCCATTGTGATTAAGTGAATTTATTTTTCATAATAGTTATTTTTAGTAGAAACCGGAATAAACTTCATTTTTTATGGCAGAAAAAGTCATAAATTGCAGTCATATGTCTATGGGACACTGCAAACCACCATAAATGCAAACCAATTGCCGAATGCCCCAAAAGTAATCAAGTGACCATGAAAGGGAGAGGTGGCATCAGAACTTTGAATCTGGGTTGTTAAGTACCGTTTTTTAGGTTCGTTGTCCCTAAAATTACTAAGTGGCTGGTTTTAAATTAAGGACTACCTGGATTAGAAATATAATTTTTATCCATTTTCTTAACTCTAATATTGAATTGTAAGCCACCCAGAGTCAGTTGCTGAGATGGGTGGCTATAGAAAGAGATGAAAGCTAGATAGCTAGTCAGACAGACAGATGATAGGGGAAGAGCATTCAAGCAAGATCTGGAAAAGGTCCATTGATAATGAATGTGATATTTTTACCAAAATGAACATTTGGATTTCTCTAAGAGTAATCAGCTTTTCCATTTGTGTTCATCTATAATTATCTACTTATTATTTTTATAATTATTAACATTGTTGCTTTTATAATGGATTTTTACCATTGCAGCAAGCATTTTTCTAATTGTTTTTTATATCAGACACTGAGACTCTGTGTAAATAAAAATGACATACAACTACAATGGACCAATATTATAATAATGCCAGAGATAAATTGTAGTTCCTGTTTACCTCGGGTCAACATTTGCAGTTGCTTCATCGATGATCAGTATTTTATTCTTCTTCAGGATAGCCCTGGCGAGGCACACCAGTTGTCTTTGGCCAACGCTAAAATTAGATCCAGATTCTGCCAATTGTGCTTCCAGTTTGTCAGGTAGGTCTTCTATTGCTTCTTTCAATTGGACCTATAAGCAATTCATAACAGTAATTCTAAGTTAATTTTTTGTAAGAGATCATTAAGGTGCTTTGCATCTAATTTCAAAATATCCATACCATCTTATTTTTAAAAAGTGCTTTAAAATAAGCAGGTCATAGTTTTATGGATTTATGGCATTAAGAGAGAGAGAAAGAGGGGGGGGGCAAGCCAGAACTCATTGATTGAAATGAGTTAACAAGATATGGACATAACTTATACGATTAGTTCAATTTGGGGTACATTACCAGATGCCCATTGTACATACTGAACTTTTCCATCAGCAGTAGTTAACATGCTCACTAATGAGGGACCAGGGCATGTATAACCCCAAATATTTAAAGGATATCAGATTTCCTGCTGAAGTTAACAACACTTGTTCAGGTCGTTCTAACTTACCGTGATGTTAGAACAAGGCCACAAAGAACAAATTAACAGAACAGAAGTCTTCTGTATATCATAATACAATGGAAAGCATTGTTTTCCAGAAAAATTACCTCTTCTAAAGAATTCCACAAGTCTTCATCACTATATTCATTGAAAGGATCCAAATTCTTCCTCATAGTCCCAGTAAATAAAGCTGGCTCCTGAAACACAAGAAATTTCCAGGCAAATTATTTTAATTAATCAACCTTGATGTTTCTATAATAAAAGTTAAAATCCCTTAGCATGTTTAGGATAACTAAAAATAGAATATGGCAGGAAGGCATGTTCAAACAGAAATGTAATGAAGTCCCAACAGCTATTTTTTTTCCAAAGCAAAATTGGGAGATAGATAGACAGACAGAAGAATACCGCAGAGGTGTTAAGAGAAAATAGAAAGAAGTCTTAATTGCTTTTCTTCCTGACAATTTTTCCATAAGCAACTTTCTCTTCCCAAATATTTTCACTCCGAAAAATTACTAAAATGTATTTGTCTACCGTATCTGTATCTAATAACAGTTCATTTAGTGACCATTCAAAGTTACAACAGCACTGAAAAAAGTGAGTTATGACCTTTTTCCACACTTACGACCATTGCGGCATCCCCAGTGCCATGATCAATGGATGATCAAAATTCAGATCTTTGGCAAGTGGTTCACATTTATGATGCTTGCAGGATCCCAGGATCATGTGATCACCTTTTCTGACCTGCTGACAAACAAAGTCAATGGGAAATTCAGATTCACTTAACAACCATATTACTAATTTAATAAATGCAATGATTCACTTAACAACTGTGAAAGAAAAGTCATAAAATGTTGCAAAACTCACTTAACAAGTGTTTCACTTAGCAACACACATTTTGGGCCCAATTGTGGTCATAACTCGAGGAATACCTGTACTGTACAGTATTTTACTATAATACAGGGAGTCCTCAACTTACGAGCCCAACCGAGTCCAACATTTATGTTACTAAGTGAGAAATTGGTTAAGTGAGCTTTGCCCCATTTTACGACTTTTCTTGCCACATTTGTTGCATGAATCACTGCAGTTGTTAAATTAGTAAACCGGTTGTTAAGTGAATCTGTTTTCCCCTTTGACTTTGTTTGTCAGAAGGTTGCAAAAAGTGATCAAGTGTCCCCAGGACACTGCAACCGTCATAAATGTGAATCGGTTGTCAAACATCTGGGGACACTGCACCGCTCCTAAGCCTCAAAAATGGTCATAAATCATTTTTTTTCAATGCCATTGTAATTTCAAAGGGTCACTAAGTGAACTGTTGTAAGTCAAGGACTACCTGTATTTTATTTCCTTATTACAAATTCCTGATAAAAGAGCTCCCAACAGCTAGGGATCCTGAGGTACATAGGACAACATCAGATTGTCGAATGATGGTATATTATACATTCCACAATGTAGATTTCACTTATTGTAGATCCTTCCCTGTTGGAAGGAGAAAAAAATCTTCAGCCTACAAATGATCATTAGTTCATCACTGGTGATGGAGATGTCTGGTTTCATTCAATGGTGAAACTAAAATAAAATGTAGATTGACTGGAGTTGATGCTTCCACTTCAGCTAAAGTAAGCACTAAATTCTGTTGAAAATAGAGTGATTGTTAGGTTAGTGAGAACAGGATATGTGCTACAGTTTAATGCAATACATATGCATTGCAAAGTGCTCATGGCTTGTCAAAAAGGCTTAGGCCACACCCACCGTGGCTCTGCAAAGGTAAAAAAAAACGTTGTGATATGTCACAATACGTCATGTGACACATCTGAGTTTGACATCCATACTTTAATAGGCTTGAGATACCTAGATCCGTCAAACATTCATCATACACCTCCAGACCCTTTATCGTATTTGTTGTTCTCTGCACATTTTCCAGCATCTCAACGTCTTTTTTGTATCGAGGTTACTAGAACTGGATGCAGAAAATCCAACTGTGGTCCTACCAGCACGGTGGTAGTACTATCACTTCTCATTATTTTGACACTGTCCCTCTGTTGATACATCCTAGGACTGCATTGGCTTTTTTGGCAGTTGTAGCACACTGCTGGCTCATATTTAAGCCAGCACTTAGATACCTCTCCCTGTTACTACTATTGAGCCAAGTACCACCTATTCTATATCCATGCATTTGGTTTTCCCTGCCTAAGTGCAGGACCTTATTTTTCTCACCACTGAACTACATTGTGTTGGATAGGGCCCACTGCTCCAGTCAAGATCCTTCTGGATCTTGAGACTATCTTCTAAAGCAGGGGTCTCCAACCTTGGCAACTTTAAGCCTGGAGGACTTCTACTCCCAGAATGCCCCAGCCAGCTTTGCTGGCTGGGGCTTTCTGGGAGTTGAAGTCCGCCAGGCTTAAAGTTGCCAAGGTTGGAGACCCCTGTTCTAAAGTATTAGCTGTAATTAGAGTTTTGTTATTATGATTTAATAACAATTATTATAGAATTAAATAATTATTTAATTAAAATTAGAAATATCTAATTTAGTTCAGCTGTTGTTTTTTTGTTTTTTTTTGCCACTTCAGCCACTTTCTGTATCCACGTTTCCCCCTCCTATGAGAAGCTAAATTTACTTTGTCAGAGTGTTTACAGCGTGACTATTATTTTGAGACAAACCAGGAGCAAAATACAGGACACAGAGGTTTGTCTTACAAACAGTGGTTTATATACAAGACTTCTATATACAAACATACACATGGTAGGCACATACCAGGCAATCAATCAATCGTCAACTCTACACGGAGAACTACAATGCACATGGCAGATGATAGAACACAACCAGGAGAGTGATACATGAGGAGAGAGAGAGAGAGAGAGAGAGGCCCTTTCATGGCCTCCCTTATATAGACATCTTCTTAAAGCGGCAATAAGCCTGCTGACTCATCCTCAGTCCATCATCCTGGTCCACAGCCTTACAGCAGCTGGTCAGCTTTAAATCTTCATTACCCTGATATACTTCTCTAAATCTCAGAGTTCACACATAGATGAGGTTATGTGCACCAAACACATGGCATCTGCAGACTTGTCACATCCCAGTTCAAAATGCTACATAGGCGCACTAGTGGAGGTTCCATTGAGGACCTGTATACTGCACGAATCAAGAAGAGGGCCGTGAAAATATTTGCAGATCACTTGCATCCTGGACATAAACTGTTTCAACTCCTACCCTCAAAACGACGCTATAGAGCACTGCACACCAGAACAACTAGACACAAGAACAGTTTTTTCCCCGAAGGCCATCACTCTGCTAAACAAATAATTCCATCAACACTGTCAGACTATTTACTGAATCTGCACTACTATTAATCGTTTCATAGTTCCCATCACCAATCTCTTTCCACTTATGACTGTATGACTATAACTTGTTGCTGGCAATCCTTACGATTTATATTGATATACTGACCATCAATTGTGTTGTAAATGTTGTACCTTGATGAACGTATCTTTTCTTTTATGTACACTGAGAGCATATGCACCAAGACAAATTCCTTGTGTGTCCAATCACACTTGGCCAATAAAATTCTATTCTATTCTATTCTATATTTATGACTTGTTTAATGAAAAGATAGACCTTTTTGATGTTTCTCACACATTACAATAATATCCCAGTCTTAAAATTCAATCAAATTTAATGCCAGCTCCCCTCCCAAAATAAACAGAATGGGGCAGGGACGGAAAGGAGAGACTGCCTGGAATAAATGCTTAAAAACCACTTATAATAATCAGCAGTAATAATGATAACACATTGGTATAATTAAGCCCAAAAGGTTAAACTATGTACTTCCAAACTGCAATTTGACCCATAGGTGACTACTATACTTGTGAAATGACTTCAGTTTCTTCTGACAGGCTCACTTAAAGATACACACTGCAGCTTAGCATAATAGTTCAACATAGCCTAGAGGTATTCAACTGTCCCAAGTGTCTTTAATCGTTTTCATAAGAAGCATATACACAGGTAAAGAAAGAACGTAGTGCAATGATTAACTGCCAACAGATTACAACCCATGAAGCTATTTTTATTTTAATGGGGTAGTAAAGTATGCCAAGTTGCAAAGCTCTTTGGATAAAATATTTTCAATGCATTTCTGCCAAGTTATAAGGTCCGTAAAATCATCACAGGCAGAAGAAATGTGCAGTATAATATAGTTTTGTATTCCCCTTTAAGATAGAAGACAATGAAATAGATTTTTCATTTCAAAAACGGCAATTCCTGCCGTATAATTTTAATTACAAAAGCTTTTGATCAAATGGGCTCAATAAAGCATTAAAAATGCTGATTTTTTTAAAATATAAAAAAATCTTATTTTTTAAAAAATCTATCAATGGTATTAGATGTACATTTCAGATATCGTGGAGATGAACTTCCATTTCAATTTTTTAATAGTTTAGCAAAATGGAAAATTTCAATTCATAAAATCTTTATAACTGCTATAAAATAGTAGGAGCACATGAGTATTGCAGAAGAAGATAAGGATAGTTTTAATTTCAACTCCGGGCAAATAGTTATATAAAAATTGCCTGCTTCATGAGAGGAAGCTCATAAGCTAAACTTATAAAAAAATGATAAATTACAGTCAGAGAAATAGATATTTTTGCCTCAAAGGACTGATGTTAACAGTCCTTAATAAAAGTTTCATGAAGTAGCATTTAAAGTAGCGTTCCTCAACCTTTCGGCTTAGAGGCCCAGTTCAGTTGGCCGGGGGGGGGGGGGGAGAGAAGGGATGTTTTGTGTGAGGAGCAGATGCGCGCACAGCTTGTGCGAGTGGGGCTGCGAGCACCGGCCCCCGCCACTCACATGAGTCGGGCTATGTGCATGCGCACTGACCTGCCACTCATACAGCCCGGTTGCAAATAAGTCATGGCTCCGTAGCGGGGCATGCCCACTGGTTGGGGACTCCTGATCTAAAGAAGCAGTTAAAACCATATTTTTCAATTCTGGCAACTTTAAGACATGTGGACTTCAAATCCCAGAATTCCCTAGCTGGCAAACTGACTGGTTAATTCTAGAGGTTGAAGTCTACACATCTTATATTTCAAAGTTGAATATCTTAGTGAAGTTTCCCTGCGATCCAGGTAGAGTTGTCTGGAAGATGAGTCATGGCAACCGGATCTCTTTTTTGGTTTGAAACATTTCGCTATACTTGGATAAGCAGCAAAATGTTTCAAACCAAAGAAGGAAAGAAGTCCAGTTGCCATGCTTCATTTTCCAGATTCCAAGATTCCAGATTCCAAAACACTGTTAGAAGTTAACCAGCATTATAACTTCTGGAATATTATTAGCTTAGTAATCGTTTTAAGTATAGATCTAAGAAACTACTACAATTTGTGATACATGGAACTACCTTTAAATGTCTTGGTTGATTCAGAATGCAACAAGTCATTGCATTGCAACCTGTCACACGTTATCTGGCCCACATTATTGTGATGTTGTCGGTCCTGCACTGGCTTCCAGTAGGATTCTATTATTATTTTTAACCAATAAAACCCTTTATGGCTTGGTACTACAATACCTTCATAGTCACTTTCTCCAACCCATCCAGCAGGTTTATCCTGAGAAAAACTATTTGTAGTACCCTAATTTCAGAAGGCATCATTGGCAATTAGAAGCCCTTCTTCAGAATCTCATAATTTCTCTCTTTTTCTTGATAGATTCCCTCTTGCTCTCTTGCTCTCTTCTAATTCTTTCTTTCTTTCTTTCTTTCTTTCTTTTGTTCTTTCTTTCTTTCTTTCTCTTTCTTCTTTCTTTCTTTTTTTTGAAAATCAAAAGTACCGTGTTTCTCCAAAAAGAAGGCCGGGTCTTATTTTCTTTTGACTCCCCAAAAAATGGCTAGGGCTTCCTTTTTGGTGGGTTCTAATTATTGACTCACCTCGCGGTGGTGGCACTTACAGCCCCGCCAGCAGGAGCCCACTGCTGGCCCTCTTCTTCTGCAGCTGCTTGCCGCCACTCGCACACATCGCCCCAGCCTCCATTTTGCCTTCAAATGCCTGCCAGAAGGCATCTGCAGCTGATAACAGAGCTCTGGATTGATCCAGAGCTCCGTTATCAGCTGCACATGCTTTTTGGCAGGCTCTGAATGTGAAACGGAGGCCGGGACGATGCATGCGAGTGGTGGCAAGCGGCCGCAGAAGAAGTGGCCACAGAAGAAGGTGAGGCAGGTGTCAAGGTGTGCGAGGCCTCGTAAGTAGGGGAACTCCACCACCCATCCCCACCCTAGCTTATTTTTTACCTGTGTGCCTTGCCCCACCCCCTTCACCCCGGAGTGGGCAAAGTCTTAATTAGGGCTAATTTTGTGGGTGGGGCTTAATTTGATTGCATGCACTTGAAAACGTGATAGGGCTTCTTTTCAAGATGGCTCATCTTTTCGGAGAAACATGGTAGCATAGTAAAAATTGCCTAAAAACATTATTCAGAACTTAGATTTTAGGACAAACTATGATTAGCATAAGCCAAGAAGGGGAGGGGAAAGCCACACTTGAGAGACAAGGATGCACAAGCTGACAGTGAATGCATTCTTGTGATGCAGTTTTCTCAAACGAGAAATTGTTTTCAAAAGATATTCCACAAAAACTAACCTGGCTTCTTAGATATCAATAAAAGATGGATAGCTACAAGGAAAACTCAAATGGACAAATCTACCTGTTTTTCTAAGACACATTTGAGTAATTCGTAAAATATTTCCTATAAAATCTTCACAAAAATTCACCCACACCCACATATTCATGTGAGTTTTTACCCAGAGAAAAATCCACGTGCATTTTAATCAAGTGTTTTTACAGTCCCTTACAGCTGTTAAGACTCATGCGACATTTAAATCTGATTAATTAATTTCCATATTGGACATGTTTTGGATATCCATTTTTATTATATAATTGCACTGCAGAATTTGGAGAAATGCAGAAACTTAACTATGTATCTGTTCCGGTTCATGTAATCACTCAGAAGGTCATATTAGATTGATTTATACTAAAATGCAACAAAAGGCATTATTTATCTGACTCTGAATTGAATTGGGTGGTCAGAAGCAGGTTTTATGCATAATTCTACCAGCGCATTCATATTTAGAGATGCATGAAGGAATGTGATAGCAAAATACATTAGCCTTCCCATTGCATCCACAGCAGTGAAGTAGAATGTATGGAATTTTTATTGAACACTATGCATTATTTGCATTTTAAGGTTGCTTGAAATCAGCATAAGAAGCAGCTGATAGATGGGAGCTAGAAAAGACTTCCATAAGTTTGCTTTTCGATGGGAGAGATGAGGCTAACGCAGTTTATTTTAACGGTTTATCCTATCTTTTGATTTTAACTGGTGTGTAAGGTGCCTTACATGAATCAAATCAACCAACTAATCAAAGCCCATCTCTAGAATCAACTTGAACGTATTTTATTTCGATGCAGTAATGAATATTGAGAAATCTTATCCCCAAACCTTAAGTTTCACTTGTCAATCAAATTTAACCTGTCAAACGAATCAAATGTCTTCCAAGCAGCACTTACACACATCAAAACCATGGTTAACATTGCAAAAATGGAGGGCAAAAACAGAATTAGAAAATATACTCTGTATGGTCATATTATGCAGCTTTTTTCAACACAAACACAATAACCCAATGTAGTTTGTCATTGATATTATCAGCATCGTCCAAACCCAAACTTACAACTCTGCAGCCATTTGACAAGATGAAAAAAGCCTCCTTTAACGTAAAAAATAAGTAAATACTTTTAGATAGCTGAAACTCTCCCCTGTGAATTTAATTAAATCTTGTTTATACTGACAAGATGATAGACAAGGCATTTTTTGTTTTATTTTGAAGTGTAAGTCTTATACAAGGAATTTAACATATCAATCATGTATGTAACAATAAATAGGATGGAAGATAAAATTAGGGTAGGAAAACATCCTACCTTCTAAAAATGTATTTTTTTCCCCCTGAGGAAAAAAAAACCCAACCCTCCAGTATTATACAATACGGTCCCCACCTGAAATAGCTAGGAAAGCTTTCAAAACCTTGCAGCTATTGAATGAACAGTTCGTCATCTGTTTTCCCGAGAAAAGAATATTGTGCAAACACAAAGGCAGAAGAATTTAAGTCCATGTAAAGTCCTCTTAGGTACAAAAGGGCCATCAACTTCACTCAGCAGCGCTACTGTGCACTAATGAAACCTTCAGCATCCAGAAATAAAGAGGGAGCTTGCATTAGGCCTCATTCCAATTGTATTTATTTCCTAGTAATAGCATACATACCTCTTTCTGTGCTTTCTATTTTTTGAGCAGAAGGGAGAAGGGAGGATAAGGCGAAGAGGGCTTTTTAGAGAACCAAGCTGCTTGCCTAACTTTTTTTTTTTTTAATCACAATAGTTTGAAACAAAAATCAAAAAAAAAAAAATCAAAGAGAAAACAGGGGGGGGGAGCGTCACAGAAAGCCCTACAGCCCTCATTCAGGCGTCATGTCATATAATACGGGTCCCTTCCTCAGCCTCGGTCCAGGTCAGGTGAAACAATACACAACGCAACAAAAGGCAACCGGCAGAAGCTCCCTGCTCTAGTTTTCGTGGGAGAATGTGGCTGTAGCCACATGTTAGGTTGCTGACATGTTTTGTGCTTTTTGTAATGTTTAGCCTTGACAAGGAAGACATAAGAGCCATGGTGGCGCAGTGGTTAAAATGCAGTATAGCAGGTTAACTCACTGCTCATTCCAGGAGTTTGATCCTGATCGGCTCAAAGTTGACTCAGCCTTCCATCCTTCCAAGATCAGTAAAATGAGGATCCAGACTGTTGGGGAAAATATGTTAACTCTGTAAACCACTTAGAGAGGGCTGTAAAGCACTGTGAAGCGGTATATAAGTCTAAGTGCTATTACTATTACAGGGAGGAAGAATTAGAGAGCCCGATCTCAAAAATATATTATGAGTTTCATAGTAACAATCCTGCGACAATTGCTACATATTGAAATGATATACAAGTAGTCCTCAACCTACGTCCATAATTGAGCTAAAATGCATGTTGTTAAGTGAGAAATTTGTTAAGTGATTTTTGCCCCATTTTACGACTTTTCCCGCCACATTCGTTAAGTGAATCTGGTTTTCCCCTTGACTTTGCTTGCCAGAAGGTTGTAAAAGGTCATCATATGACTCTGGGACATTGCAACAGTCATAAATATGAGCCAATTGCCAAGTGTCTGAATGTTGATTACATAACCATGGGGATGCTGCAATGATCATAAGTGTGAAAAACGGTCGTAAGTCATTTTTGAGTGCTGTTGTAATTCTGAACAGTCACTAAATAAACTGTTGTAAGTCGAGGACTACCTGTATATTGTGAAATGGACACCCCTGTTTCACTATTCCTTGAAAACACATGACAACCAGAATGTATAGGGATTAGAGGATCTTTTGACTTTCTCCTTCTGAGATAAGAGAGAAAACTTTAAATTTGGTTTGACAAAATTTATGACTGACAACTATCTCCATGCCTACTCAGAATTTAACAGATTAGCAGAGTTGGAAAGGACCTTGTAGATCAGGGGTGTCCAAACTTGGTCCCTTTAAGACTTTTGGACTTCAACTCCCAGAGTCCCTCAGCCAGCAAAGCTGGCTGAGGAACTCTGGGAGTTGAAGTCCAAAAGTCTTAAAGGGACCAAGTTTGGACACCCCTGTTGTAGATCATCTAGTCCAGTGGTAGTCAACCTGGTCCCTACTGCCCACTAGTGGGCGTTTCAGCTTTCATGGTGGGCGGTAGGGGTTTTGTCTGATACTGAAGCACTTTCCTTTTTTTTAATTTAATTGACTTTCTTAAAAAATGTCATAGCATTATTTAAAAACATTTTCATTAGGTTTTCATAAAATTCCCTGTGACAATTTAAATTTCCGAAAATATACTATTTGTATCGCCTGTGCATAAGTTCACGTTACGTAAGTGAAATTAAATGGCGCTATAGTGCGACTGCAAACAAAACAGCCTCATCCCAGAATAGCTCGCTCATCTCCCCCAAAACACCCAGCTATAACAGACAAGCAGAGCTGGTAGCCGGCGCCCCCCCCCCCAAACCCAATCCACAATGCGTGAGAGGCATGCACAGATGACGATACATGGCACATTACTGTGGAACTGGTGGGCGGTTAGAAAATTTTACTACTAACAGAGATACAAAAGTGGGCAGTAGGTATAAAAAAGTTGACTACCCTTGATCTAGTCCAACCCCTTGCCCAAGCAGGAGACCCTACACCATTTCTGGCAAATGGCAGTCCAAACTCTTCTTCAAAGCCTCCAGTGATGAAGCTCCCACAACTTCCAAAGGCAAGCTGTTCCATTGGTTGATTGTTCTCACTGTCAGAAAAAAAATCTCTTTTTCTAGGCTGAATCCTTAGGTGCGTTGGAAAATAGCTTGACCCCCCTCCTCTCTGTGGCAGCTCTTCAAATATTGGAACATTGCTATCATGTCTCCCCGGTCCTTCTCTTCTCGTCACTAGACTAGCCATGCCCAGTTCCTGCACCCGTTCTTCATATGTTTTAGCCTCCAGTCCCCTAATCATCTTGGTTGCTTTTCTCTGCAGACTTTCTAGAGTCTCAGCATCTTTTTTATAGTGTGGTGACCAAAACTTATATAAGTCAGCATTTTGATGTCAAAGGAGCGAAGGTGATCAAGGCAGTCATGAGTCTAAAAGGCCCCATGGTTCTTTTGCATGTCACTAACAAAAGTTAAATTGCACTGATCCAGGGGTGAAATCCAGCAGGTTCTGAAGGTTCTAGAGAACCGGTAGCAGAAATTTTGAGTAGTTTGGAGAACCAGTAGTGGAAATTTTGAGTAGTTCAGAAACCTGGCAAATACCACCTCTGGCTGGCCCCAGAGTAGGGTGGGAATGGAGATTTTGCAATATCCTTCTCCCAGGAGTGGGGAGGGAATGGGGATTTTGCAGTATCTTTCCCCTGCCACGCCTACCAAGCCACACTCACAGAACCGGTAGTAAAAAAAAAATGGATTTCACTAGTGCACTGATCCCTCTCTTCCCCCCTCCCTCCCAGTCATCATTAAGCAACCTGTTTCTTAATTTAAAAAGCAACCAGGATATAAAAACATATTTGCTCTGCCCCCATTCCTGGGGCAGCACCCCAACCTTGTGTCTTCATGGGGACTGATAGGATTGTTTTTCAATCTGAAAAACAGAGTTCACAGGAAAAATGACCAGACATATTCCTTTAAAGTGGATGCAATGCAGCTTCTTTGAGGCAATGGTACTGGTCAGTCTGTTTATATTTTTACATATTTAGAATGGCACAAATGAACCTGAGAGATTGGAGCTGATAACCTGTTCAAAGCAACAAACTGAGTTAATTTAGCACATTGCAGAATATACGAGCAAAAATGTTCCCGCTCCAAACAGTCATTTTGAGTCTTCCAAAGCTGCTGCGATTAAAACATTCTCATTCTGGAATATCTCGAAAGCCAAATAAAAATTATCAATTTTCTACTGGCTGAAATTATATTCTCAGTGAAGTCTAAAATGCCAGGAACGGATTCTGATTCACAACACCTTAGCCCATAAAATCTTGTTTGTTTTTATGGCGTATATTTGAGAGGACAAAGAGACTGTGGGTGCACGCACACCCACATGTGCGCGTGCACAATCACACTCTCTTCTATTTGTCAGAATAATTTCTGCTCTAAAATATTTTATGTCCACAAAACAGAATGCATCCTTCCAGTCTTTAAACCAAATTCAATCTGTAGTCATAACTAATGGCTGAAAGAAAGCTGTTTGGGCATGACAGAAACATAGATAATGAACCTCTTAAAATAGTCATAATAATTTCACTTCATTTTCAGTCATCATTCAAGAAGAGAGGATTAACATACACAGAGACATCACGCTACTCTATAAGATTCCTGGCATATAACCAGCAGAGTGCAGAAGAAAGATAAAGAAAAATTTACAACCCTAAGGTTTCTGGAGAGCGCTGGATGGACTTCTAAAATAGGCTGATGCGCAAAGCAAACCAATACCTGAGGTATGATTGAAATTTTCTTCCTCAAGTCATGAAGTCCTAGTTCTGATGTCAAATATTTATCAATCCAAATTCTTCCTTGGGGCTCGGCCAACCGGAAAAGAGCAGCTATTAGAGAGCTTTTACCA